>NC_069123.1:68579661-68768287 GCF_026914265.1 Mya arenaria
TTTCCGACTGGTTTACGTGGTTTGTGCAGTAAAAAGACCGATAATGAATGACAATTGGTACACCAGTTGGTTCTGAGATATGGGTTATAGAACACTAATTTTATTTTGTTCTTAACATTGGAGCAACGTTCGTCGGAAAAAATAAAAATAAAACTACGAAAATGAATTTTATTTTTATTTGGGTTTTGCAATATTTAGGTACGGCGCTCCCGTAAATCTAAAGATATAAAAACTCTGGCCTTATTGCGGAGAGATATTCTCTGAAAGAATGTCTAGAATGGAAATACCTTCCAGTCATTGAAATTAGACTTTCTGATGAACAAGCCTGAATTCTTATCCTATTGCTTGGCATCAATGTTTTTAACAAGTCCTGCTATATAAAAGTCAGAATTTGAGCAAGCCTGGAAGACACTTTACCAGTTCAGGGCTTGCGGGCTTGTGTTAATTTCGACCACTGACCTCCACCAAAAATGGGAAATGAACTCTTCAGGTTTAGATTCTAGATAGAAGTGGAAAAATAATTAAAAACAATTGGGGGGGGGAGTAAACTGGTGATTTATTGGGGGGAAAATAGAGGCTTTTTGACGAGGGAAAAGAGCTGATATTCAGCACTAAATTTAGCCAAAAACTTGCTTTCAGTATTGTAACCATAATTAGAAAACAAATATTGTTAACAACATGTTCTTTTGCATGGTTATTTTGAAAAGGAGATTGTTTCAATGAATCTTGACAGTTTTAAGCAACTTACATTTACCATTGTAGGAGATATATCCTGGTCAGTTTGAGCCTTCCAAAAGCCACAAATTTATCAACCTGCTGGAAACACACAACAAACTGCTGCGTAACTACACCCAGAACATTGACACCCTGGAACAGGTGGCTGGCATACACAATGTCATACAGTGCCATGGTAAGATGGCTTCTCTGATTAGGGGTGTATTACTGCTGAATGAGTTTATGACTTAGTATGTGAAACATTTAATTTGATGATCGAATCTTAATTGAGTTTTTTTCAAATTTTTATACGCCCATCTTACGATGGCCGTATTATGGGAACACCCATGGCGGGCGGCTCCACAATGTTGTCCGCTCTCTAACTTGAACATTTCTCATCCAATTTCCACCAAACTTCATGAAAGTGTTTGTTGGTGAAATATCTAGGCCAAGTTCGATAACCAGCCAAATCGCTTTAGGCACTACAGAGTTATGGCCCCCTGAATTTGTCAAAATTGGCCATTTTAGCTTTGTCCGCTCTCTAACTTGATAATTTCTCATCCAATTTCCACCAAACATCATGAAAGTGTTTGTTGGTGAAATATCTCGGTCAAGTTCAATAACCAGCCAAATCGCTTTAGGCACTCCAGAGTTATGGCCCCCTGAATTTGTCAAAATTGTCCATTTTAGCTTTGTCCGCTCTCTAACTTGAACATTTCTCATCCAATTTCCACCAAACTTCATGAAAGTGTTTGTTGGTGAAATATCTAGATCAAGTTCGATAACCAGCCTAATCGCTTTAGGCACTCCAGAGTTATGGCCCCCTGAATTTATCAAAATTGGCCATTTTAGCTTTGTCTACTCTCAAACTTGAACAGTTTTTATCCGAATTTCACCAAACTTGCTACTATAAATGTTTGTTGGTATATATTCTTGGCAAAGTTATATAACCAGCCAGGCTCTTCAGGATTATGGCCCTTGAATTGGTCAAAATTTGCCATTTTTGCTTTGTCCACTGTCTAATTTGAACAGTTATCATCTGATCTTCACCAAACTTGCTGAAAATATTTGTTGGTAAAATAAATCGGTCAAGTATGATAATCAGCCAAATGCCCCGAAGCACTTCAGGATTACTGCCCTTGCCATTTAAGCTTTGTCTACTCTCTAACTTGAACAATTCTCATCTGACCTTCACCAAACTTGCTGAAAATGTTTGTAGCTATAAAATCTTTACCAAGAATGTTTGCCGGTATAAATGCTTTGCCAAGTACACACTGATTGTCTCTTGGGTACGATTAAGGATGAATTTAGAATCCAAGAAATTATTGATGGGCGTATTTTGTGAGTGTCACTCTTGTTGTAAATTGTTTTATCTATAAATTATTAAATCTGTTTTACAATACCCTATGTTTGCAAAGTATTAGATAAGAATTATTAAAAAGTATATAAAAACAATTGTTCAAGAATCAAGAATATTGAAATAATTACTCCAGAGTTGTATTTAATCTCATCTATTTATTGCTTGTTTTAAGGGTCGTTTGCCACAGCCACCTGTATGGAGTGTAAGCACAAATGTTCCAGTGATGAGATCAAGGAAGATATTATGAACCAGGTAGATTTATTCAATCTTTAAGTCTCTAGTTTAGTTTCTCAACAGTTCTAGGATGGTTTTAATACTGGTTTGAACCATGAAAGTAAACATCATTCTGATATTCTACAAGATCATGGTATGACATTCTGGAAACTAGATTTGTCATGTCAAAAATGATGACAAGAGGGAAGGAATTTGTGAGACATGTGGTCTGGTATTTATTATTATTACTTCAGATGCATGAGAATAATAAGGAGACAAAGGAACCGTGCATTAGTAATTAACTTTTCTTTCAGATTGGACCATGCTGATGAATGGCATTCTTTAGCCTATCTCATAGTTTAAAGCCCTTTGAGCTAGTCAGGGGAGTCTGTGTAATTCACATTGTGGGTATGCACCAAAGTCCGATAAGTCACAAGGAGCCTGTTGATGATAAGATAGGGAGTTCTATGTATACATGAGAGGAAGTAGAGAAATATTTACAGTATTAATATCCAATCATCAAATATTCCAGGTTGTACCGATGTGTCCCAAATGTTATCCCACGCTGCCCCTATCTGTGATGAAGCCAGATATTGTGTTTTTCGGCGAGAGTCTTCCGGAACATTTTCATGAGCGCATGAAGGAAGATAAAGATCAGTGTGACCTACTGATTGTCATCGGGTCATCTCTCAAAGTCCGCCCTGTTGCCCTTGTGCCCAGTGAGTTACCTATTTTTCTGTTATTAATTGAAGTCAATTTCCTCTATTTTATTACTATATATGTTTTATTCATATTGATATATAGTAGGGATGGCAACCAGTAGTAAAATTAATACTCGAGTACTCGGACGATCGTTCGATCGAGTACTCGGGTACTCAATTACTCGGAAAAATTGAATATGTGTTCGCAAAGACAAGATTGTGTATACATGTATCGTTAATGACGTATATTGTGCGTTGGTCGTATTATTGGTCATTTTCACCTTTAAAGTAAACTTTCATTACGTATTTTAACAAAAAATGATATAAAAAGAAAACAAATGTTGTTTCAGGCTTTTAATTTGTCTTATTCGTTTAATTTTATACAAGTATGCACTGCAGAAATGAACAACAATCAGAATTACAATGAACGAAAATAGCATACATTAAAATAGTGAACGAAATTCAATACGAAGTTCAGTTGTTCAGTTGTTTACAATTATTTTTTTTTAAATGATAGTTTTTCGTACTGTGTAATTGTTGTTTACCTCATTAATATTCATAATTCTTGATTTAAAATATCAACCAATCAATTGTGATAATCATTGCAAAAATAGTTAAAATACGCCCATTAAGAAATCAATTCTCGTAACGGTCGATACTCTTTTGCTCGTTAGCGTCCATTGTTTGGTGAAAGGTCTCTAATTGGTATACAATAGAATTGTGTAGGTGAAAGTACCGCTATCAAAACTTCGCTAATTGACATCAGTGCTAATTTGAAATAGGGGTCCTTTGTTGACAGTTTGCAACTATCACAACAACTGTCAACTAATTGATTGAGGTCAATTGTGTACACAGCTGGGATTAGAGGGACCTTAAATTGTCCTCTTGGCAACTAACCAGATCTGATATTTTGTCTGTAAATCGTGTATTTGGTGATTTTTATTGATTTTTTTTATTTTTTTACCAAGTACTCGAGTAGTGATTTGGTACTCGAGTACTCAGATGTTCGATTGAGTACTCGGGTACTCGTTGCCATCCCTAATATTTAGTCATATGGCAGTTATTCAGTATTTATTTGAAAGCATACATTTAAGTTTAAAAAAAATAAATTCCACTGTTCTTTAAATTGGCATTAAAGGTTAAATGACACGTTTTTTGTTCGACTGTTTTTATGCAAGAATACATTTGTTTTTCAGCCTCCCTTCCTCCCACTGTTCCACAGATCTTGATCAACAAGGAGCGTCTAAAGGGACATAACTTTGACATTGAGTTACTGGGTGATTGTGACATTGTGGTGGGAGAGCTGTGTCGGAGACTGGGAGAGGGTTGGGAGGCCCTAGCCCGCAAGTCAGAGATGTCTATAGTGACCCGATCGGACCTCCCGACCCCCTCCACCACGCCTCCTCCTTCCCCCACCCGAGAAGCGGTGTTTGAGGTTGCTAACTTGGTCAAAGGGAAAGAACAGAGTGGCAGTGGGCAGGGACAGTTCCCAAATGACAGTTATGAAACTGTGAAATCAAGGAATGGTGTTAATGAGAATACATCTGTTCTTGATCCTAAGAAAGCCAGTTCAGAAGAAACTGGGTCTAAAACAGACAATGTTGTCTGTGAACAAGAGAGATCTCAAAATTCAAAGAAAGACAAAAGTGACAATATCAGCTTTGACTGTAATGATCAAATGGAAGTTGAGAAAGAGAAGCCTGTTGATTTTAAGGGAGATTCAGAAGGTAAAGCTGTTGATCAATCTAAAAGTGATGAGAAAACAAACAATGCATCAGAAGCAAAACTAGACTCCGACAAACCTGAGGCAGCTATTTCTCAGATGAATGTGAAAGACAGTAAAGCTGAAAACTCTGAAACAAAACCTCAGGAATCTAAAAAGGATGGTAAAAAAAGTGATGGTGATACACCAGCTCAGGGAACAAGTGGTGAGAAGCCTGTCAAAAAGTGGAGGCCTGTCTACCATTGCAACATGGCAAATCTGCTGAAAGGTAAAAACTGCCATAATTGCTAATTATATGCTCAACTTACTTGGAGTTTATAGTCCAATGATAACTACAGGGTCACAGGGACAAACAAGTTAAAGATGTGTTTTAAATTAAGTTATGGATGTGTTTTATATAAAGCGACTTGTTTAATATTAAGCCATGGATGTGTTTGTTACTTAACAATGGATGGGTTTTGTATTAAGACATGGGTGGGTTTTGTAGGACTGCATTATCTATGTGGAAATGTCTGCAGTTTGTTGTAAGTTATTTTACCCTGCTAGCAGCAAGTTCAGCATAATTTGTTGTGCTTAGTTTGCAATATGTAGTTGCATCTGATTTTTCAAAGGGAGAGATCTTATTATGATAATACTACATCAGTGACTTGCTACCTTCATGCTCATTTAAATTTGCTCTGTCCAGTGTCATGTCACAATTAACAGATTTGTCTTGGCATTTAGCGACAAGTATTTAATCTTAAATAAAGTATAATACACTCAAAAATCCTTGGATTGTAGTTGAAATTCGATATTGTTTTGGTCAAAATTGCGACTGTGATTTAAATAAATCTACTTTTGTATTTTCAGCTGACCAGATATGCTTTGTCCCACCCTACCAGTATGTATTTCCTCTCGCTGACTTCCCCATGCGTTACCAGATCCCGTATTTTGGAGAGGACAAAGATAAGGTCGACAGGCCCGGAACCAGCGGCAATGCGATCGATCTCACATCTGATAGTGAAAAGGATAGTATGTTTAATGACAGTGACAGTGATTCAGATGCATGTATACTGGTGGATTCGGATGATGATGAGGAAGGAGATGAAAGTGACAATGAAAAAGATGGGGCAGATAATATGGAGTGTGTGAGTGGTGCCGAGAAGAAAGATGTGTTGAATAAGATAAAGGAGAAAGATGAATCAGAGAAGGGTGAGTCTGAGAATATTAAGAAGGATGAGTTGGAGAAGATTAAGGGGAAGGATGAGTCAGAGAAGGAAAAAGATGACAATAGTGAAAAGCTCACTGAAGTGCAATAAAACTGTATATCTGTCAGAATTTTAAAACCATTTATTTGTATATAGCAACTTCATGATTATATAACTATTACTTTTATATATTTTGTGTGCAATTAGGGCATACACTTTGAAAGTTTGATTGTATGGCAGCTTACAATAACATGTGTTTGTTGAAGAGATTGTTTTGATTTTTATGTGATTACATTTTTGAAGAAATATATCAGGGCCCCCATCACACCAGTACATCACTACATGTATATTTTGGATCTCTTGATGTATATAGCTTTTTCAGTGTTATTACAAACCATATAAAGTAAAACAGCAATGTGATCATGCAAAACCTTGATTGTTTACTTTGTCAATATTTGACGAATTTTGAATAAAACTATAGCAATTATATGCTGTTGCTTGCTTACATTTCATTATTTATACTATTATATTATGTGTAAAGTGTATGAAATAAAATCCGCTAATTTTGACATCCAACAATCCTTAAATTACTATATATTTATACATAAGAGGGCTTTTTTGAGGCAAAAGTTGGATACAATAATTGTTTGTTAAAATGTAAATGGATTCTTTATGAAACTATAGTACATGGTTTGCCAAATAAGCAATTTGACCAGGTAAACAAAAAACAACAACAATTTATCTATGATATTAAAATAGCCGTTCTTATTCACCAGTCAATTGTAACCACGCCCTCCAAGGTCTGGGGGATAGTCGGAATAATTGGCAAGTTCATTGACAGGCTTCGTATTCTTAAATATCAATATAATATCAATATAGTTATGTAATGATGAACTTACATTTGAAAGTCACCAATTTAAAATCCTTTCAACCACAGATTATTTTGATGATTTTAGTAAACGTTGCTAAGGAAACTAAGAATAAAGAACACTGAGCACTTTGAAAAAATATCATGCAAAGCATAACTCGTCATAAAATTGATACCTTATAACCTGAATACCCCTTAAAACATTGTACAAAATTGAATTAGTGATCATAAACGTTTAAAGAATGTAATGGGATTTAGAAACTAAGCAAGGTTGAAAACCTTGAAATTGATGTTTAACACGGAGCAAAACTCCTTGTCGTGAACTCTTTCTGAACATATACCCTCTCCATATATTTGATAGGGATGTACACATGCTTTCTTTAAATAAGGTATAAATTTCATCCCATTTACAACAAAAGGTTTCTGACCTTTTCTCCAACTGCGCCGTGGAGGGTTTTCATGAGCATTGCACCAAGACAATTTACCTTGCATGATAAGACATGCGCAAAGAAATAAGAAACGTTTGCTGTACTGGTTACTGTATTATTCAGAGATACACACAAAAAAGTGGCCTTTTTACGGTCATTTATATGGAATGTTTATGCACCATACGCTACTAAAGCGTCACTAGACCTGTCATTTTGTTTGTCTATCATTCAATATGAAATGTTTCAAAACCATAATTACTTTCATATTAAGTGCACTGTGTGATAGGTAATTCTACCAGATCTTAATGAAACTTGGTCAGTTTAAACATCGTTATTCGTCTTGTAATTCAATGTCATGTTCGTTTATGTCTTTTGTAGGTCTCTCTAGTCTAATATTGGAAACAATGTTCACACTTGGCACACCCCCTATCGGACCTGGTTCGACTATGTTTCAATGAAATACATTTTGTATTAGACAAGTTCGTCGAAAGTTCTTAATTCTAATATAAGAAACATATTATATTATCGGAGTCCCTAATGTTTAAACCGGAGGGGACTATAATATTTCCATCTGTCTGTCCGAAAACCAACAACTGGATCCTGCAATATCTCAAGAAGGAGGGAAGCTATTTTTATTGAACTTAGTATTTGGTTAGAGTGCCTCTATTGGATTATGCACGTCATTTTATTTTATTTTTTGATAAAATGCAACGGTGCTATGGCGACATAATTAGTAAAATACCACTTTTGTTTTAACTCGACCGTGTTTTAACATGTTTCGTGAATGGATTAGGTAAGTCGGATGTCTGAAAACAAGCTTGGCTTTTTGAAGGAATGTTGGCACCGACACCCCGAATGGCCCTGGTCCCTGGTTCATAGAGCTTTGTTTTTTGATAGAGGGCACCAAGGGGTGATTGCTTACGTCATATAATTGTTTACCTCAGAACAAAGATCGGTTGCTTTGACAACAGTTTGATTGCGTTTGTTTTTTTCAATCCGTACGGAAAAGGGGATCGTGCGATACCAATAAGTATGCAAGCTTGCTTTATGAAACTTAACATGTGGTTAGAGGTAATAAGTAGATTTTGCACTTCATTTATCTGTCGGACAAAACATTGTTGCCGGTATGGCAGCGAAAATAAGTGAAGCTCGATTATAGGTCATGGTGGGTTAAAATGTAGGTCACTAGGTCCAATATGAGGGAACTTTTTAAAATCTTAGAGAGCACATTTCTGCATACTCTTTATTAAGCTTGACGAAAATGATTATTTCAAGTTTGATAGAAGGTAATGTTGGGTAAAAAAGTAGGTCACTAGTTGAAATGTTTGAAAACCTAAGGGCCACATTTTCTAAACAATATGTGTTATTTTAGGTGAAAATAGGTACTACCATTAGAAATAAAATGTTAACCCTGTAAAAGAACTCTTCCTTCATTGAACTTAGGCGGAATATTTGCGTTACATACATTTAAGTACCAATATTTGGTAAGTCCGTTTGAAAGGCAAGTTCACTTGGGTGTGATTTTTGAAATGCCTCGTTTAAACTGTACATGCCCGATTTGTTTACCAACTCTCATATATTGAGCTTTGTCAGTAATTTTCTTATTGGTATTCACATATGAAATGGCTTATCTATACAGTTAAAACTATATATGCTACTCAAGTGATCGCTAATACTCGCTCAAGGCCATATTGTTTCCAAAAACATTGATTAAATAAAAATATTGAGTAGATAAGCTTTGATATCGATACTTCGATACCTTGAAGACTTGAGCCTAGTAACTTCGCTATTCGGGATGATATTACATCCTACCACAGGCATGGTAAAGTATAACCAACGATTTAAATCTATAATGCCAATGAGTTTGGGCAATTTACTAACGTGTTCCATATGCATGGAAATATTCGTGTGTCCGCGCGTGCTACCATGTCAGCACATGTTCTGTGAAAACTGCTTGGTTTCCTACGTAAAAGATCAACGACAGCGACGTAACGCATCCAAGAAACTGGGTCATGTGAGTTGTCCAGTGTGCAGAAAGAGAACAAAACTTGGTGAAGCACATATTTTCGGTTTTCCAAGAAGCTATATTATCCAGGCCCTTGTAGAGAGTAACGCCCACCGCTTTAGCCTAGCCAGGACTGTGGCGGTAACCAGGGACGCCGAGACCCAGACTGCGGAGCCTGACCACGTGTTCTCCATACCGAGGAGACGGCGACGGCGGAAACAACGTGCGCCTGCAAACAACGGAGCGTTCTTGAATACACACACACGACCAGCCGCGGATATGGAAACTCAAACGTTAACGAATATTGATCAACCGAGAGGAGATAGTGTGAACATGAGCATCGTTAATAGGTCTGGAAATACACTGGAATACTTCATTATGTTGTATCTTGTCGGACCTTTAATATTGATTACGGAATCGGGTGGCAAATCGGACGTTTTTCAAAAATACGTCCATTTGACCAGCTTTGCGTTGTGTACGTGTATTTATATAAAGACGTGGAATGTTTTGTCTATCAACGATATCTACATCTGCAAAGTAGTTTTGATTTATTTCTTATACACTTTGGTGAGACAATTGTGTACCTTTAGAGTATTTAAGTACACATTCTTGAAGGAGCAGAGTGTGCTATGGCCGCCCATCAGGAATCGACGAGCAGGTTTCAATGTTATTCTGTCCGAGTTGAAGCACGTCCTCTATTCGCTTATGTTTCACGTTTTCTATGTTGGAACCTTGATAATCACAACACTTCTTGGTATTTTCATGCTGACTTACATTAACAATGCTAGGGTATTATTTGCCTCGTACAGACAGACGCACACCCCTGGGCCGGGTGACTGGCAGTTACGTGCACTGGCTGGCATATTTCTGGACACGACAGACGGAGTCTTCCGAGTGATTGACGGCATTATTAGGGACCTCGCGAACTCGCAATTGGAACAAATCCTCAGAACAGTATTTGGAACATGATTTTTATATTACATATGCTTAATATTAATAGATTATCTGTGACTATAAGAATGAATTGTTAATAAGTTTTTTTTTCTCATTTCTGCCACTACCGGCATAGTATCAACGGCATCACGTAACCATGGTAACGGTTCATTTTTTGTCATTGTAAAAGTGGGTTTATTCTATTCGGCTTATAATGATGCCTGTTCGTTCAAGTATTTTTGTCAGTTTTTTCTTGATAACAAAACTTAAAAGCGCCCTTAACAACAATATTATGCATGCGTTAAGTTGAAGTCATGCTATATGTCAATTTAAATTTTTATTCCACAATCAAAATGACATCACAGATCAACATTGTGCCAGACCGTCAGCGTATCATCCGAACAAGCTCGAACTACTGGTATTCGTGTTGGAATTACCTGAAATAGATATAACCGCAGTCATTTGATAGGAATGAACGTCTGCTTGGGCGACATATGACATCAATTGTAACAACTCGGCCATCTCCGGCAAGCTTCGGGATAGACTATCAATTATGTTTGATTATGTCTGAGGTGTTCCAGTTGATATGACATTTAAATAAATAACTATTATTTACCCTTATGTTGTTTGGTTTTTCTTCACCCCTACCAAATATCTAGCATATAACTGCATTTGACGGTTCTGTCAGAAATTTTAGGCTATATATTTTTATCAAAAAATATTGATGTTCGAAATAACAGACGTCAAAGCATGTTAACATGTGATATTTTGTTCATGTAACGGATTTTTCCTCGAAAGCTTTGTAAAGTTTACCTGCACTTGAACATATAAAATGGTGTGATACGGTACATCTATCCTTGTTCCACATGTACAACTGCGTTCCGTCGACCAGTGCGCACCTGCTGTCCGTGTGTGATGTGAGTGTCAGGTGTCTAGCCCAGTACTGACTCGGAAGTCTCGCCCCGCTTTGCCAATGGAAGACGTCAGAGCCAGGCTTAGTGCTCGCGCCTATCCAGTACTTCTGTTGGTTGGTTGGCAAAGCTGATCATGGCAAAGTTTAAGTTCAGTGAAAAAATGGGCAGTCGTGATTAATTACGAATTCATATGAAAACAACGTCAGTATGAATATCTTTAGAGTTGGAGTATACCTTTAGTAATTCGTTCGTTTCACTCATGATGATAACACGAAAGTACGATAATGATAACCCGACAGTACGATAATGATTACGCGACAGAATGATACTGATAACGCGACAGTTCTATAATGATAACGCGACAATACGATAATGATAACACAACAATATGATAATGATAACGCACCAGTACGATAATGATCGATAACGCAACAGGACGATAATGCTAACGCAGCAGTACGATAATGATAACGCGACAATACGATGATGATAACGCGACAGTACGATTATGATCACGCGACAGTACGATAATGATAACGCGACAGTGAGATGATGATAACGCGACAATACGATAATGATAACGCAACAGTACAATATTGATAACGCGAAAACACGATTATGATAACACAACAGTACGATTATGATCACGCGACAGAACGATAATGATAACGCGACAGTGAGATGATGATAACACGACAGTCCGATAATGATAACGCAAGAGTACACTATTGATAACGCGACAACACGATTATGATAACACAGCAGTACGATAATGATAATGCGACAGTACGATATTGATAACGCGACAATACGATAATGATAACGCGACGATACGATAATGATAAAACGACAGTGCGAAGTTGATAACGCGACAGTACGATTATGATGACGCAACAGTAAGACAATGATAACGCGACAGCACGATAGTGATAACGCAACAGTACGATAACGATAACGTGACAGTACGATATTGATAACGCGACAGCACGATAATGATAACGCAACAGTACAATATTGATAGCGCGACAGCACGATTATGATAACACAACAGTACGATAACGATAACGTGACAGTATAATTATGATGACGCGGCAGTGAGACAATGATAAAGCAAAGTACGATAATGATAACGCAACAGTACGATAATGATAATGCGACATTACGTTATTGATCACGCGACAATACGATAAAGATAACGATACAGTACGATAGTGATAACGCGATAGTACGATTATGATAACGCGACAATACGATGATGATAATGCGACAGTACAATTATGATCACGCGACAGTACGATAATGATAACGCGACAGTGAGATGATGATAACGCGACAGTCCGATAATGATAACGCAACAGTACAATATTGCTAACGCGACAGCACGATTATGATAACACAACAGTACGATAATGATAATGCGACAGTACGATAATGATAACGCGACAGTACGATAATGATAACGCGACAATACGATGATGATGACGCAACAGTAAGACAATGATAACGCGACAGCACGATTATGATAACGCAACAGTACGATAACGATAACGCGACAGTACGATAATGATAACGCGACAGTACGATTATGATGACGCGAAAGTACGATGTTAAATATGCCACAGTACGATAACGAAAACGAGATACCACGATATAACGAATTACGATAGTATATCGCATTATTGTCGCGTTTTCGTTATCGTAGTTTCGTGATTTTGCGTTTCCATCATCGTAATTATATCGAGTGTCGCGTTTCAGATCAACATATTTACAGCCAATGGCCTTATCGGAATCCCGTAGTTCGATTATGAATGTGCAGTGCCTCACTAGAGTGTCGAAGCAAGACGCTCTGTAAAAAGATGTATTTCTCGTGGGTGTCGATCTCCACCAGAATGTCCCCCATCCCCTTACAGAAGAAGTCTGCGTACAAGAAGGGCAGGACCCTTTCCTCCACTATCCGCAGGCACAGCTGGGACATTTCGTCGTAATGGTGATGCTCACTACACGCCCCAGCTGTCAAACAATCCAAAATGAATTTTAATTATTTCGAGTGCCTTATACAAGACTCAGATATATATATATATATATATGCATTGAAAAAATGTCCACTCTTCGTTTAAATTGCATAGATATACTATTAAAGTATACCTTAAGTTATTAATGGAGCAATACTTCATTGCGTCACTGTTTCAATATTAATACTCAGGTTTACTTTGTGCCCAGTCTTGATATTGGAATAAGTCATATGCATGGACGGCACCAAGGCATTTACCATTGTTCAATGAGTGTTGTCATGATATCAGAAACAGCTTCACAATGTGTGTCCACACATACCTGTAGTTGTGGGTGGGGTTGTGGTTGTGGGTGGCGGTGGTGTTGTCGGAAGAGTGGGGAGTATCGGGTTCACTCCACAGTGTGTATTGCAGAAATCGTCAGCACAGCAGGTGGCACACGAGTGGCCAGCCGACATCACTGCTTGGCAACCCTGAATGTCGCTTAAATTTATGATTATGTAAGAACAATATAAAAGCTAACAAATAAAACTAATGAATAAAGTTTTGTTTCTCACTCTTTTTTAAGAGTAAAACCTATATCCCATTTTACATGTTTTGATCTGTTGACGGGGTGATTTGAGTGGGACAATTTTTTTGTGTACAAATTCCGATTGCATCTAAACCAGAGAAATGTATTTTTAAAATCATATGAAAATTAATGTCCCAGACTTTTGAATCAGCAACGTACGTGTGGTTTCTTGGTGAAAATTTTATCAAATAAAAAGAGGGGACATATAGTTCTCAAGTAATGAACTCATACCTGCAATGTATCACACTTGCTCCTGTATATTACATCTGGCAAGGAACTCAATTCGTGTGGTCGATATACCATGCAAACCTAGGAAAATGCTTGTTGATTATATGAATGCTAAATATTAAATATTGTTATTGAATACAGTTGCACAAAAAAGTGAACCAGAAAAAAGAGCGGTTCAAGATATTTAGGACATCATTCAACTGGACAAGAATACATATGATCATCAGTTATTGTTGTTGAGGAGATAAGCATGTTGGGGTGATGAACATTGGTAATTGACATTGGGGAGATGAGGATCTTTAATTGCGTTGGGAAGATGAGAATCGGTAATTATCGTTGGGGAGATGAGAATCGGTAATGTGCGTTGGGGAGATGAGAGTCGGTAATTGACGTCGGGGAGATGAGAATCGGTAATTGGCGTAAGGGAGATGAGAATCGGTAATTGACGTCGGGGAGATGAGAACCGGTAATTGGCGTTGGGGAGATGAGAATCGGTAATTGACGTTGGGGAGATGAGAATCGGTAACAGGCGTTGGGGAGATGAGCATCGGTAATTGACGTCGGGGAGATGAGAATCGGTAATTGACGTCGGGGAGATGAGAATCGGTAATTGGCGTTGGGGAGATTAAAATTGGTAATGGGCGTTGGGGAGATGAGAATTGGTAATGGGCGTTGGGTAGATGAAAATCGGTAATGGGCGTTGGGGAGATGAGAATCGGTAATGGGCGTTGGGGAGATGAGAATCGGTAATGGGCGTTGGGGAGATGAGATTCGGTAATAGGCGTTGGGGAGATGAGAAGCGGTAATAGGCGTTGGGGAGATAAGAATCGGTAATAGGCGTTGGGGAGATGATAATCGGTCATGGGCGTTGTGGAGATGAGAGTCGGTAATTGACGTCGGGGAGATGAAAACCGGTAATGGGTGTTGGGGTGATGAGCATCGGTAATGGGCGTTGTGGAGATGAGAGTCGCTTATTGACTTCGGGGAGATGAGGATCTGTAATTGCGATAGGAAGATGAGAATCGGTAATGGGCGTTGGGTAGATGAGAGTCGGTAATTGACGTCGGGGAGATGAGAATCGGTAATCGACGTCGGGTAGATGAGAATCGGTAAATGGCGTTGGGAAGATGAGAATCGGTAATTGGCGTCGGGGAGATGAAAATCGGTAATTGGCGTTGGGGAGATGAGATTCGGTAAAAGGCGTTGGAGAGATGAGCATCGGTAATTGACGTTGGGGAGATGAGAGTCAGTAATTGACGTCGGGGAGATGAGAATCGGTAATTGACGTCGGGGAGACGAGAATCGGTAATTGGCGTTGGGGAGATGAGAATCGGTTATTGACGTTGGGGAGATGAGAGTCGGTAATTGACGTCGGGGAGATAAGAATCGGTAATTGGCGTTAGGGAGATGACAATTGGTAATGGGCGTTGGGGAGATGAGAATCGGTAATGGGCGTTGGATAGATGAGAATCGGTAATGGGCGTTGGGGAGATGAGAATCGGTAATGGGCGTTGTGGAGAAGAGAGTCGCTAAATGACGTCGGGGAGATGAGGATCTGTGATTGCGATAGGAAGATGAGAATCGGTAATTGGCGTTGGGGTGATGAGAATCGGTAATGGGCCTTGGGGAGATGAGAGTCGGTTATTGACGTTGGGGAGATGAGAATCGGTAATTGCCGTTGGGGAGATGAGAATCAGTAATGGGCGTTGGGGAAATGAGCATCGGTAATGGGCGTTGGGAATATGAGCATCGGTAATTGACGTAGGGGAGATGAGAATCGGTAATGTGCGTTGGGGAGATGAGAGTCGGTAATTGACGTCGGGGAGATGAGAATCGGTAATTGGCGTTAGGGAGATGAGAGTCGGTAATTGACGTCGGGGAGATGAGAACCGGTAATTGGCGTTGGGGAGATGAGAATCGGTAATTAACGTTGGGGAGATGAGAATCGGTAACAGGCGTTAGGGAGATGAGAGTCGGTAATTGACGTCGGGGAGATGAGAACCGGTAATTGGCGTTGGGGAGATGAGAATCGGTAATTAACGTTGGGGAGATGAGAATCGGTAATTGGCGTTAGGGAGATGAGAGTCGGTAATTGACGTCGGGGAGATGAGAACCGGTAATTGGCGTTGGGGAGATGAGAATCGGTAATTAACGTTGGGGAGATGAGAATCGGTAATTGGCGTTAGGGAGATGAGAGTCGGTAATTGACGTCGGGGAGATGAGAACCGGTAATTGGCGTTGGGGAGATGAGAATCGGTAATTAACGTTGGGGAGATGAGAATCGGTAACAGGCGTTGGGGAGATGAGCATCGGTAATTGACGTCGGGGAGATGAGAATCGGTAATTGACGTCGGGGAGATGAAAATCGGTAATTGGCGTTGGGGAGATTAAAATTGGTAATGGGCGTTCGGGAGATGAGAATCGGTAGATGAGAATCGGTAATTAACGTCGGGGAGATGAGAATCGGTAATTGGCGTTGGGTAGATGAAAATCGGTAATTGACGTTGGGGAGATGAGAATCGGTAATGGGCGTTGGGGAGATGAGAATCGGTAATTGGCGTTGGGGAGATGAGATTCGGTAATAGGCGTTGGGGAGATGAGAATCGGTAATGGGCGTTGGGGAGATGAGAGTCGGTAATTGACGTCGGGGAGATGAGAATCGGTAATTGACGTCGGGAGATGAGAATCGGTAAATGGCGTTGGGAAGATGAGAATCGGTAATTGGCGACGGGGAGATGAAAATCGGTCATTGGCGTTGGGGAGATGAGATTCGGTAAAAGGCGTTGGAGAGATGAGCATCGGTAATTGACGTTGGGGAGATTAGAGTCGGTAATTGACGTCGGGGAGATGAGAATCGGTAATTGACGTCGGGGAGACGAGAATCGGTAATTGGCGTTGGGATGATGAGAATCGGTTATTGACGTTGGGGAGATGAGAGTCGGTAATTGGCGTTCGGGAGATGAGATTCGGTAAAAGGCGTTGGGAAGATGAGAATCGGTAATTGACTTTGGGGAGATGAGAATCGGTAATTGACGTCGGGGGGATGAGAATCGGTAATTAACGTAGGAGAGATGAGAATCGGTAATTGACGTCGGGAAGATGAGCATCGGTATTTGACGTCGGGGAGATGAGAATCGGTAATTGACGTCGGGAAGATGAGCATCGGAAATTGACGTTGGGGAGATGAGCATCGGTAATTGACGTCGGGGAGATAAGAATCGGTAATTGGCGTTAGGGAGATGAGAATTGGTAATGGGCGTTGGGGAGATGAGAATCGGTAATGGGCGTTGGATAGATGAGAATCGGTAATGGGCGTTGGGGAGATGAGAATCGGTAATGGGCGTTGTGGAGAAGAGAGTCGCTAAATGACGTCGGGGAGATGAGGATCTGTGATTGCGATAGGAAGATGAGAATCGGTAATTGGCGTTGGGTGATGAGAATCGGTAATGGGCCTTGGGGAGATGAGAGTCGGTTATTGACGTTGGGGAGATGAGTATCGGTAATTGGCGTTGGGGAGATGAGAATCAGTAATGGGCGTTGGGGAAATGAGCATCGGTGATGGGCGTTGGGAATATGAGCATCGGTAATTGACGCAGGGGAGATGAGAATCGGTAATGGGCGTTGGGGAGATGAGAATCGGTAATGGGCGTTGGGGAGATGAGAATCGGTAATGGGCGTTGGGAAGATGAGAATCGGTAATTGACGTTGGGGAGATGAGAATCGGTAATAGGCGTTGGGAATATGAGAATCGGTAATGGGCGTTGGGAGAATGAGAATCGGTAATGGGCGTTGGGGAGATGAGAATCGGTAATTGGCGTTGGGGAGATGAGAATCGGTAATTGGCGTTGGGGAGATGAGAATCGGTAATTGACGTCGGGGAGATGAGAATCGGTAATTAAGGTCGGGGAGATGAGAATCGGTAATTGGCGTTGGGGAGTTGAGAATCGGTAATTGACGTCGGGTAGATGAGAATCGGTAATTGGCGTTGGGGAGATGAGAATCGGTAATGGGCGTTGGGGAGATGAGAATCGGTAATGAGCGTTGGGGAGATAAGAATCGGTGATATCCGTTTTGGAGATGAGCATGTTTGGGAGATGAGAATCGGTAAGGGAGATGGGCATCGGTCAATAACCTTTGGAAGATGAACGTCGGTGATTGTCGTTGGATTGGGTGCGTTTGATTGTACGTACATTTTTATTATTGTATACTACTGCTTTTGAATGGTTTAAATACCAACGTATATCAAGCAGTTGCGAGCATCGAAGCCGATTGACTGACAAAATGTAATGTATGTAAACGTTATTTAAGAGCCTTAAGTTACTCTAAATATAAAGGCATTTGAGATATTGCCAAATAACGATACTTTTTTATTTTCTTATTTTTTGTTGTTAAAATTTTGAGTACACAGTCAGGAAGCTAAGTGCATTTTGCGGATTATAAAGAAATACATATCGCATCAATTTCTTCACTTAAACATAAACATTTACTTGGTAGTAGACATAAACATTTACTCGGGTAGTAGACATAAACATTTACTCGTGTAGTATACACATAAACATTTACTCGTGTAGTAGACACATAAACATTTACTCGTGTAGTAGACATATAAACATTTACTCGTGTAGTAGACACATAAACATTTACTCGTTTATACTCGTGTAGTAGACATAAACATTTACTCGTGTAATAGTCATCAACATTTACTCGTGTAGTAGACATAAACATTTACTCTTGTATTAGTCATAAACATTTACTCGTGTAGCAGACATAAACATTTACTCGCGTAGTAGACATAAACATTTACTCGTGTAGTAGACATAAACATTTACTCGTGTAGTCCCCCCCCCCCACACACACACACACACCATCTCCGGTAATCAAAAATGCGAAGGAGATGCAACAAATAAATGACGCTATATATTAAAGTTATTTATATACAAACACATAAATAACCTTCATAAAGGTTCGGTACCTCGTTTGCCTTACACTCCATGAAATGGTCGCATCTGTCTGGGTCCCGGGTTTGGTTACAGGCATAACAGAATGGGCCTCTGTGGACCCGGAGCGGAGCTACGTTATGGGGAATTAGTATAATAAACATGTGCACAACATAGGTAAAAGAGAAAGCACACAGTTATTTTTTGACATTTGTTGATTTTTCATTTGAAGTGAATTTATTTTGAATATTGGAAATGACTAGATTTTATCTATGCTTCAAAATCATGCTTGATAAAGACAACGCACATGACTAACAGGTATACACTGATTCCTACGATATTTTGCCTTTAAACAAAATAATAAAATTAAAAACTGCATTGTTATCCCCTTGCCTGTGATGTTGCATCCATTTTGATTACAGAAAGGTGTGTCACAGCACTCCATACATGATATCCTCGCCTCCCGGGCCTCGATAGCCCTTTTCCGCTGAGCCAGTCTCTCCCCGGGCCTCAATGTCCCTCTTCTCCTCGACTTCCCGACCAACAAGGTGGTGAAGTGTATCGTTCAATAACTGACACTTCTAAAATGACCCACTGTAATGTACTACCAGTGCAACTTTTAATTGGCTATGTTCTATTGAAGATCCCTGTCAGACTTGGGTTCAAGGTCAAGCCCAGCAAAGAACAATGTTATGTGAACATATCGATTTACAGTCAACTTGAGTAATAGTGAAGGATTGACCTGAATATATATATTTCTATTTACTTTCATAAAACTAAACTAAAAAAAAACCAGCTTTATTTCTGAAATATATAATGATACGAGTGAATTGTTTGTTTTTGCTCACCGATTCGGTTTTGCACCCCAGGTTATACAAAATAGTTCCTACTGACGAGGTATACCTTTGTAGTTCGCAAATCTGAAATAAACAGTAGAGCTATTTTATGGATTAAAGGTGCACATGTAAAGAAATAAACAGTTATTGTATTTTTATTCATGTGCACATACGCACTTTCGTAACAAACACTATTTAAAATCACTATATTATACGTACATTCGCCAGATGGTTATGGTCGAAAAAAACAACTGCCGAATGTTTAAATAATAGTGATTTTTAGAGGTGTTTGTTACGATGAATGACTATTATTCGTACATTCTCCAAATGGTAATTCGTGAATATCATGCACCAGTTGGTAGTTAGGGATTCAGATAATACCCTGGTCTCTAGTTGTTAATGTAAAGAAATTTCAAGTAGTTTTAAACATGTACACATACATGCATAAAACTACTTATGGGTTGTTTAGTAAACTTGTTCGCTATACTCAAAACGCCCACAGGGGGGTCCACAATCGTAACAACTCGGCCATCTCCGGCAAGCTTCGAGATAGACCTCGTAAATAGTAGTAAGGATATACGAAAGTGCGATGCGGCTGCCGGCGATTAACACCGTTTTCAATCCGCGTAAAGAAGGCCCATTGTAACAACAAGGAAATGGACTGTGTTAAATTAAATGTGCTTGTTTAAGAGAAAATATTTATTGTAACCTCAAAAAATGTTCGTTTTATGAATAATTAGATGTTTTCTTATAGTTGAAGCACTCTATTTCCTCTAGAAAAATCGTGAGCACACTGAAAATGTACTTGACAGTCATTGAAATGATCATACGGTTCATGGCATGCATGAATCAATACATCGGATTAAATGCATGCATGGACTAAATGTCAACATTTTCTCAACAGTTATAGGAATACCCTATGAAATGTAAGTTTTAATTCATACTTTGCCGTGCTATTTTTTACACCATGCCTTGCCATTAAAACAACATTACTATTCTGTAAAATGATTGATTGCAACGGCAGACTTTTGTGGATTGTGGTAGGATGGGTGTGAGCTTGGCACCCAGTCAGCTTTACCAGCTGAAATCTATGCATGCCTTTACTTTAGCATTATTGGGTTTGGGCTGCAGATTTTTTTTGTGTAAACAGTTCTGTGGGGTTGAAGTGGGGCGGTGACTATCCACTTAGTAAGCTCAATTGTTAGAGTACCAATACAACGTTCATGTGGATATGCACCAGACAATTGTAACCACGGCCTCCCCAGGTCTGGGGAATAGTGGGGACTTTGACTTTCAGTACAGCCAACCCCGCCTAAAATCCCCACCCTGCGCGGATGATCCAATGGCAAAATCCCTGCCAAATGCCCCCACACCCCAGGGACTTTAGGTAAGGTCCATTCCCCTCTATATTTTAAGCGAAGATAAAACCACCACCTTCAACCAGCACTGCAGGGCCACCTGATAGGTAAAAACACGGCCCATTTCCCCTGGTTAACCCCAGTATTCCCCCGGACCTGGGGTGGGGGTGGGGGGTTACAATTGACTGGTGCACTAAGTTGACAGATCTTGTCTTAAAATTGTATTTGTTCAATGCAGATCATGCTTCACTTTACCTCCTAGGCTGTGGATAAAACCCACTCATTAGAAGTTTCCTTACACATTATACTTGTCTAAATCTATAATTATTAGTCTCAATATCTTTGAGTAAATTGTCATTTTTTATTAAAAACAACAACACCAAAAGAGTAACTGATAAGATACTCAACTGATTTTTTTTTTTTTGGAAATAAAAGCCTTAAACAAATATTTAGCCAGGTTACTAAGCTGTTTAGCAATGTATACCAGACTTTTTTCAATAATACTTAATCTATTTTGAATAATTAGCCTTTAGATCACTCTTCACCAAATGACTCTTTTATGTCCAACTCCATAAAATGCAAACAAGAATAATTACAGTTTGGATCAACATGTCTCTTAATTTTATTTTCAATATTAGTCAAGTAACAACAGCCATGTGTATGCAATCCAATGTAAAACCAATGATAAATTAGGGTTTGCTCCCATTTTTACTTTCATTTCTGTGCCAAGCCCTTTTAGGTGCATTGAGTCTTTTGGGAGACCACAATATTTCTGGCGCTTAATCCCCATATATGGCTTTAAGTTGCCATACAAATTTAAGTCTTCATTACAAAATATACTGTATGTCTCCACTTTAACCATAAACAAACAATGAGAGGACTATTTAAAGCATTACCATGTGTCAGAATTATAGATCTTTCTTTACATTTTATTTAAATTATATCTTCATACTAGCCAAGGAGTTCCGATTGGGGGGTCCAGGGTTTGACGCAAGAGGGGGCGTAACTCATGGGCGCAAGCTTAAATGACTTGCGCCCGTCCCTCAGAACCGAAATATATTTGGTTGAAAGTATAGGCATGGGTGTTTACCAATTTCTAGTCCGAATTTTTTTATTACTTTTGTTTCCCCTATATTGAAATTATGTAATTGTCCAAGGTCAAAGGGATAAAGTGCCCATATGGCTAATTCCCGAGATATTGCCTAAATCCCGTGCCACGGCCGTACAGAAATAAATTGAACAACGGCCATAAATAATTTTATGTTTGCATAAAATTGCATTTATGTAATTGTCCAAGGTCAAAGTTACGTTATATAGAGGGAAGTCGAACTAGTATGGATTGAAGGAAAACAAACAAAAGGTAATTTAGAAAAGTTGTCCGAAAAACATATCTGGGTGGACCAAAACCGCCAAAAGGAAACGCCGCCCAGAGAGACGAGACTGTGTGAAAGAGGTATAGAAACATGAAATGGGCAGGAATAATAAAAGACAAAAATTAAACATATGCCGGTGCAGCCTTAAACTGTCATCAAGTTATTCAAAAGGTAATTTAGAAAAGTTGTCCGAAAAACATATCTGGGTGGACCAAAACCGCCCACCCCTAGATGCTTATTTTAACCAATTGGTCAGAAAATAAAAACATACAATTTTATTTACAAAAACAACATAAAATCTCAAAATTAACAAAGTTTGGTGAACACATTCGGAAGAACAGTAGTTATTATAAGGCAATGGAAAATACAAAACGTTGCCCAGAAAAACAAAACAATTACAACAACAATTGGTATATCTTAAGGTACGAGTTATGTTTGCATAAAATTGCATTTATGTAATTGTCCAAGGTCAAAGTAAGGTTATGTACATCCGCAAAAACTAGGTATGAAGATAAAAATATATACATAAATATATATACAAAACTCTGCAGCCTTGAAATGTCAGGGTCGTTAAACAAATATTTAAATTGTAAGCAAACTTGGGCGATTTTACGGGTGAGGCGCCTTCGGTTCCGCTAGTGACACATTTTTAATCATTTGGATTTTACTTCATGTCATCTTACTATTAAAAAATATTGAAAACAACCGCAACATTTCAATTTTGTCATAAGTTGGTTTTATTTAGAGTTCGCGCATGCTCTGTGGCTTCAGTATACATATTAATTGAAGCATTTGAGATACATTTCGAATACTGAGTGTTGAAACACATAGACACTGTTTTATCAACGTTAGTTTTCATAGAAAGAAAGAACTACAAGTACAATTTAACATAGAAATGTTTTGTAAAATTCCCTACATCTCAGTCATTTACTATTTAAACCGACATATATTTTGAAAACCCTACCATTGTCAACTGATTGATAAAGTTAGAAAAAAATCCCCACCTCTCCGAATGCGCATTCTACAACGCCCGTGCAAGACCATGGTAACACCACACCCCGACATTCCATACACTTGATTTTTGCACCCGCAGGAAGACAAAACACTTCTGAAAACAAAATGTTGGTATTTTTTTCAGTTTGGTGGCATTACTTATTTGATTTCTAATTAAAGGGACTTGACGCCAGATGATACAATTGCAAGATAAACAACAAAAACATAAACTTGATATCGTTGTGTACAACGCATTGAATTATAGTTACTGATGTATCACATCACTTACGACACATGCATCTTTCGCAAATTTTGTGCATTTCCCCCCAAATTAATTAGTTTAAAAATAGCTTCGGTGTATTTATCTGTACTCATCACATGACGTCCACGTGCTTTACTTACATACTTTATGGCTTCACGGAAGAACGGTCATGTGCAAGAAAGCGGAATAATGCTGGTGATGAAATTGATCGATGGAAACTTTTAAAAGTGGTGAACTGAGGTGAAAATGCCAGCGAGTTACTAACACGGTTATTGACAGTTTAGTGTGTGAAACGATCACATGACTTGCAATGTAATCGGAAATATCATTCCACGCTTTTTAAACTGGTTATTAACCATTATTTGCTATTTTCAAACGGGGAAACTCAGCTTAGACAGCGACATGATTGTTACGTTTATTCTGCAATCATGTAAAATGATGTATTATCGGCCTTATACTCGCCGCATGATTGACAATTCTAGGCTTGTTTTGATGAAATGAAATTTTATGATAACATAAAATTATTTATGGAATTGTTCAAACATTAATGTAGTGGTATTTAACCATGTCAGCAGTAAGCTCCCGCATAAATTATTGCCTCAGCCTATCACCTTTGAGTTTTATCTCAAGTGGCACTGAACAGCCAAGCGCGATACGTTGTGGCCATTACTGATATATTTTTAGCATGGGCTAAAGCCTCACCATTTAATTTTAGTTTTCACATAACCCACCACCACCATCCCCACCACATTCCGTTTAATTATCTGTAAATTTACAAGGTCGAGAAATGAGCCGATCTAACTGTTTCATGTCATATTTGATTGTAAATACATCCATGTTTTTCTTCATATTTTCTAACCTTACCTTAATCTTTTCTTCCTTTCAGTGAGAAATAAAGCCATAGAATACATTCATACCACTCAAATTCAGCCAGTCAGAATGATGGGAAGGGTTGCAGAACTGAGGTAACTTAGAACTATGATGCATATTTACCAGAGAATATCTCATAAACATGCCATTTGCTTAATTTTCTTTGAAATCATACCTGAAGTTATTGAGAACTCTTTATAAACTTTGACATTTTGTATGATGACATATCTTATTATTTGTAAAATAAATGCTTTTGACATTTTTTTGAGCTGTAAAGTTGAATTGATTCTTAAATTGATTCTGGTAAATACCCAACTGTGTATAGACATCAAACCTCATTACATATATATATATACATAGTTGTCCCTCTCTGAATAATACATAATTATCTATGTTTCTGTTTACTTTTAGTTTCACTCTCACCTGACTGATGCAGATTCAGTAACCTAATTGTATGTACTTTTTTGTCTTTATTGTATTTATTTGCTCTATTAAAAATATAATGTTGACTTTTTTGAGGAATAATTTTGAAAGGAAAAATAAATTATTATAGAGAAAAGGTAATTTGTTATGTACAAAAAGTGGACAAAAATGTTGAACAGTATGAAGTTTTAAATTAGAAAATCCTTATTTCTCTCTGTATGTATGTCAACTTTATTAAGACAATATTAAGACAATATCTGGTAATATAATGTATTCCCTTAATTAATTGTGATAAAACCTTTTTACACTGTATGTATACATCTGTATATGTATGTTGCCATATAAACTGAATGCATGTAGTTTCTTTTGTGAACATGTGTATTAATTGAAATCAACACATTCCTTTGTTATATTTTCAGGCTCATGATGGTTTCTGAGAAAAAAACACCTTGGTGTAATTTGACAGTATTTTTCTGTATTTGACAGTGGTTCTATCATGCAACAGTCATACCATGAAGTGTCTCGCAGATTCTCTCTCAATTCCTGCAATATCCAAGATTACAGTGTAGTGCAAAGAGGATTAATTTTCTTGCAATAAGAAGTATCTGCACATCCAAATACCCCTGTACAGCATGAACAGTTCCTTCATTTTTTGAGTGATTATAGAGTGAAAATGTTTCCATATGAAATGTTTTCTTTTTATGTGTAAAACTTGTCATGAATGGTTACAAATACATGCACATGGACATTATGATTCCAAATCTATGCACATTTTGATTCCAATAATTAAAGTATTTTAAATTTGATTTGAAACAGAAATATTGTCCTTATGTTTATTTCTAAACATTATCTGGTATTATTCGTGTTTATAGTTTCCATGTCAATTTTAAAAAAAGTCGGTTCTTTTAAAGATGCACTCTTACTCCCACATAAGATTTACCGCAATTAATACTTTTGTTTTATTATTCCAAAAAGGATGAATAAATGTTGAAAACAATGGTTCTAATGAAGGATGCCTACTTCTACTTGAAGGAAATGTGCATAAAAGACGGTATTTCTACCATTTGAGATCATAGTAGATCACAGTAAATCTTTATGCATTCACCAATCATTTAATATCTTTGCTTTTTCAGCTTAAATACACGGTTTAATACAATATTGTAACAATACTTAATATTTTACAAAAATGAATTATGAAGTTAGTTGTTAAAGGGTTAACAGTCAAAGTATATGTTTGTTATACATGTGTATGCATTGATACTGAATAAGAGTGTCACTTTAAACAGTTGCCATGGTAACTATAGAGTCTAGTTTTCTTAAGAAACTGTAATTGTTGTCTAAAAACCTTTGTATTTTCAATGTGATACTTTTTAGCATGTCCGCTTCAGTCAATGAAATATTTCTGTTATTTGTTAATCATTTGGTCATACTTTGTATACAATTATATTTATAATTTAACCTTGAAAATTGCTGACAATCTCATACTTATATTGAAATATTCAGAATTGCTAGATGGGTTGAAGTTCACCTTTATTACAACTGTCAGGCAAATCATGGCAAGATGTACATAATTCTCCTTTTTAACAAAAAGCGATGTTTAAAGCATTTTTTGTATTTTTATTGAATGGTTACCATGGCAACTAATTTTTTGTTTGCCTTTAATCTTCCTATTTATAATACTATTAATTGTAAAAATGCAACAGTCAAGCAGTGAATGGAAGAATGTAAATGTTCTTTGTCTTTTACCTTTTTCAAGCTCATTCTTCAAAATATAAAGCAATTTTAAAATTTCTTAAAAATGGACGTTTTTTCATCATTTTTTTAAAGTAAAATAATTTTACTTAAAACTTTGTTTAGGGTCTGATATTTAGGAATGTGTAATAAATTTATAGAAAATAAACAAAACGTGTTGTTTGGCATTATTTATTTCATTTAAATTCCGAAGTTTTGAATTTGACCTATTTTGGCAGAAAAATTGATAAAAATGTAAAATTAAAAGGGCCATAATTCTGTCAAAAATTGATGGATTTTGAAAAAATGTGCATATTTGAGTTTGTAATGACATAACCTTTAAAATGATATATCACTTTAATATACCGCATTAAATTAATTTTTTACGTTGTTATTGCTACCTTATGTATTGTTACAGTTTTTTTGTTTCTCTTCCCTTCACCAGTTTTGTAAGGCACTATTTTTACAAAATAATATGTTTCTAGTAAGGCGATTTGTCCACCTAGATATGTTTTTCGGGAAATGTTATAATACACATGCTATTGACTCTTAAGTTTTATTTCACGATATTTCGTAAAAACACTTTAATGGCATTAAAGGGGCTGTACTCCTTATGATAAAATAGCGGGGAAAAATGAAAATTGTCGAAAACTGACGTAAACTTGGCATCGATGTGTACAATGCATTGAAACTTACTAACTAAAGTACTACATAGTTTACAATAAATTTAAGTTTAGCAGTTATTTCGTATTTTTCCATTAAAAAAGAATACTGGGTATGTCTACCAGGTGGAATTTATTCCTTATGCGTGATTGGCTAGTCGGTGTTATCACGTGATATTACCGAGGTAGGTGTATAGCTTAATAATGTCACCGGATTAGAGTAAGCCGTCGTAGCTCAGTAGATACGACGCTGAACTGCAATTTTGGCGACACGGATTCAAACCCGGTCTCCAGCACATTTTGTTTTTTACATTTTGGTACTTTTTTACAATTATGATATCAAAACTTAACACATTCTATTAGATAATTGTCCTGAGATTCGTTACAGAAAAAACTTTTGTTGGTGCCAATCTGGTGTACAGTCCCTTTAATAAATGCCCTATTTTCATTCATGCCGATTTTGGGACCATCTGGTGTCTATAGTGTACATATTCTCCCATCTCAGATAAGTAGATCCAATAATTTAACCATGCTAGAAATTCTTATCTTGCCCACGGGCGAAGATAAAATGCCTGTATGGAACTTCTTTTGAATGGTCAACACATTGTAATTACCCCCTTGTTGAAGACTGTCGTCAGTAGCATCATGGAAACCTTGTCTTGTGGCAATATTTAGAATGCTAATTAATTATTTCTCGCTTCGAATGTCACCATAAAAAAGTTTTCACGCCCCTTTCAAGAAATAATGCTTCACTCTCCTCAGAACTATTTAAAGACCGATTTTACTATAAACAGAATCACTGCGCACATATCCATGAACAACACGAAATATCGCATATCCATACGCATTTATGTATTGCTACTGAATAAGGAGGGGCTGGCCATGACAAGTTCAACTAAGTGGGAGACGTGTATAATAAACCACAGTCAGTGAAAAGGACATTTATTCAATGTCAAAACTAATAATAAATACGAGTTTGACATCCTCGTAACATATTATTCACGACTAGCACATTGGGCGTCCAAATAACCGCCCAATAATGAATAACCGCTTTGGATGTAAACGGTTAAACCCGCACATTTAGCAAGGGGTGATTCAGTTCAACCCGCAGATCCATAAAACATTTTATGTCGGCATAAAATTATATTTATTTTCACTACGCACACAAGAGCATTAGCAAAAAATAAAAATTTATCTTAATTTGGTATAACTGAGGTGGGTGAAAAGGCATCTTCCATAGCCGCTCGTTTAAGATGGGTTTATCCCAAACCTCGCGCAGGTTGTTTTGCGAAAACTCGGTAAACCTCGTTTCCGCAAAACACCCTACGCTCGGGTCGAGATGAACCTGTCTAACACTCTTGGCTTAGAAGATACTTATAATCTCTTCAAATTTTGATAAAAAAAGGTCACAAATTACAATTGTTTAAAATTGTTTTATATTATTATTTACCAATCTTATATAGCGCCCTTTTCATATACACGTTCCTCAGAACTATGTACTAGAACTTTTATATGGTTGTCTCATATACTTCAACACAAAGTCTGAAAACTCACCAACGTGTAATCCCGCTACGAGTAGTAGCAGACAGGCAAGAACTCCTGTCATCACCTTATGTTTTGTTCTGCCTGTTTGTTGTCATGGTGGAAACACAGAGATGAAGAGATAAGACGTAGCAATCTAAGGTCAGTTATGAATGCATATATATATATATATATATATATATATATATATATATATATATATATATATATATATATATATATATATATATATATATATACATGCATAATTAGATATTCATGTATCCATTATCTGTGTGTGACTATTATAATCTACTTGACCTTCGCCTGTGATACACTACACAACGTTGAAGAATTACATATTCTGTCTTTGAAAATCTTCCATGGACTATCAAATTGGAATTAAAATCGCCATATATGCTATGAACTCCGGCCTGTGACTTAGTACCTTGACGTTGAGCAATACATAAATGCTATCATATAGAACCTTAAGATAAAACGTGCATGTATTGCAAATGATAAGAGTTAGCGGATACATATACAGTATTCTATACGGGAGCAACACCACGCGCTCTATGCCACAATGCCGGTAATAGCTTCCTATAGCACTATCGGTCAGGAATGGTGATCTTTATGAGTAGCTATTATTCGCTCTAAAGAATAAGATAAGACACCGTCAGCGTGCTATCAAATGCCCTTTTCTTAGAATTTCCGGAAATCTGGATGCGAATTCATGGTACGCTTCGTCGGAGATCATTGAACTATCGCATATGTTTAATACATCTTGGACATTTTTTCATGTTTTTGGGAGTCATACCTACCTAATTGATGGATTTCCTTTCAGACTTTGTATGCGAGTCGTCAACAATTACAATGTGCGTATGACCGTCGAACGATTCACACAGCGCTGATAACTTTCCACAAATGATAGTACCTTCAAGATGCATGAGCGTTGCGAATCAAGGCATTTTGTTTTAAAAATCAAACAAACACTATATGTTTACGAGTTGTTCGTCTTGTCAAGCAAAAAACACGATGAAAATAATGGGTTGATGTACGTTGAGCACTTAAAAAACTGCTAACTAAAAAGTGCACCATTTTCTCACTTGGAATGTAAAATTGACTAAAATATGAGTCCCGTTGCCTTACCCGTAGATCGACCCCGTTGTCACCGATGACCCCGTTGTCGTGTTCAATGGCCCCTATGATCGCCTCTAGTGATCTCTCTTCACCGGCAGTTGTGTGAAGCACTGAAGGGATTGAACTGAGCCATTTACGTTCGTGCCGACTGATTTTTTATCTGTGATGATAGAGTAGTTATTATAAATGCCAATTATGAGTATATTATGTCTCTTAATAGCAATTTCCAGCGCTAAATTTAAGACAATTTAATTATATTTTCTTAAGATATAAAAATAAAACAAGAACATAATGTGAAAGCTTTTGGTCTCTGCTTTGCGTTGACACATTTATTTAATTAATTGATTTAAAAAATTATAGTAATTAGTTTCATAATTAAGCCCCAATGCGGCATTGTGTGAATTTCAACGATGAATTTGAGACAATTTCATCATACTCAAGAAATAAATTTAAGATAAAAACAGTTTGTGAAAGCCCATGATATACAAAGTTGTTTTAAAAATATTGGAATTATACCACAGGGCCATGTTCGTCATACCTGTATCACTTTACGGTATATATAGCGCTCATGCACAGATTAATTCAAGGCACTTTTTTCATAACTTTTCACACTAAGAAGTTAAATACGAAAACATTTTCTGAATGCTAGTTATTTCTTATATGAAACGATACCAAAAATTATTGTAATGATAAAAAAATAAAATAGACACTTGGGCTGTGTTTTTATACTTGTGCTTCTGTGCGATATAACGCGAATTTCAACGGTGACTTTTAGATACTATTTGCATAGCTTATAAAGGTAGGAATTTAAAACCAAAAACATTTTCTGAAAGCTGGTTATTTATACTTTGCAACGATACCAAAATTTATTAAATTGATAAATATTTAAAATAGTGAGACAATAGGGCCATGTTTTTTTCATACTAGCGCTTCTGTGCGATATTATATAACGCGAATTTCAACGGTGACTTTAAAACACTATTTGCATAGCTTATAAAGGTAGGAATTTAAAACCAAAACCATTTACTGAAAAATGGTTGTTTCTTCTTTATATGATACCAAAATTTGATAAATTGGTAAATATTAAAAAAGTTCGACACTAGAGCCGTGTTTTTCTTACCTATGCCTCTGTAGATACCTTATAGGGCCGGATTTTTTACATACCCAGATAATACGGGGAGAGACCGGGAAATAGTATCGCCCCAATTTTAAGGTAAACAACTCCGCAAAAATGGCGACCCCAGCAGTAAGATTTAAACCAAGGCCGCCGGACAGAGGGAGCTTTCCTATTGACCACAATGGTTGTTATTTTCATATATTTATTTATGACTTATAATGTTTTAGAGTTCCAACGTTTATGCCAGTTTGTTGAATGTTGCCAAAGAAGGTTACACACAACTAATACTTTAATGGAGTGTGTATTTTTTCAATTTATTTTAAAGATGGATTTTTTTATTTTATAGATAGATTTATTTCAGTAAGGAATGGACGTTAAAAATAACAACATGAATAGTAAATAACATTATACATACACACAAGCCCGCAAGCCCAGACTGGTAAAATGCTTTCTGGGCTTGCTCAAAAATGGGTTTTATACAGCTAGGCTTGTTAAAAAATGTAATGCCAAGCAGAAGTATATGAGTTTGGGCTTGTTCATCCAAAAGAATAATTTTGATGACTGATCACAGACATATTAACCATAATATAATTATGGTTTATAGGACTGTGCTATCATTTATTATAATATTCTATTTCCTTGTATTATTGCGGATCTGGATCAAACACATTAGTTTGCGCCATATTATCTGGGCTGTATGGTCATTGAACTGCATTAGTCCAAATAATTGTATGTTGAAGGATTTTTGATATGGCAAATCCTTCACGATGTCAGGGATTGGAAGAATCCCGTATAACACATATTTTATTTTAGACTATGTACTGTTTTAAAACACAGTCCATCATCATGAACATGAAAGTTCAACAGCAATTGTCCTGTAAAAACATAGATCCAAAAATCATTCTAGTGTCTGTGTTTTCAAGTACTGATTTGATTATAGTTGATCAACACATTGAACTAAAACTATTTTACCTTTTTCAGGTGTTTGTAAGAACTTTATGAATGAGTACATGGAATGCCTGTCAAATAACAATTATGACAACAGTAAATGTAGGGAGCAGTCAAAAGTATACCTGCAGTGCAGGATGGAGAAGTAAGTGTTGATTTTGGATCACCAAAATGCTTTTGTGTCTCCTGCGAAAGATGGCAGAAACATAGGGATCACATCAGCGTTTTCAGCATCACACTTTTGTTTCCGGTTGATAGCTTTTCATGGAACATAGGGATCACTTTGACATCAGCGTTTTCAGCATCACACTTTTGTTTCCAGTTGATAGCTTTTCATGGAAGAAGTACAGTCCTTAAACTTTGCTTCAACATTGGTCATGAAGAGTAGATGTCAACCATTGATTTTAGGGCTATAGGTAAAGGTTGTACTGGTTTTTACTAGAAAATCAGTTTACGATCAATAACGGGTGTAGGACTAACTTGTGATGGATTGGTTGGAAAATCCGTTTTGGTCTTGGTCAGTAAATGACCCCAATTGTTTTAAGGTTAGTATGCCACAGCTCAAGTGGTGACAACCTTATTTAGAAAAATAGGTTGTGATCATTTAACATTTGAAGGGCTTTATGACGTGTTAATGTAGAGACGTCAAGTTTTGTTCAGCCCAGTTTTGCCCTTTGTTTGACTGGAAATTATAGTTTTACCCTTTGTTTGACTGGGGGAACACAACAACTTCACTCACAACATTTTTACAGTAATCATTCTCTTTTGACTGAGGAATAATCTTTGTTGTTCTCTGGATTTCAGCCAGCTGATGGAAAAGGAAAACTGGAAACGACTTGGCTATGCGGATCTCGTGAATACAGAAAGTGGAGACACATGAAACTTTAAAAAAAATAAACAATGCAGCCTCCTGCAGTTTTGTGATATAACATTTCTGTGTTAGACATGACTTAAGTTGTCCTCATCTGAAGAGTCTGCTACAGCAACATTAGAGAAGATTAATAACAATTACCACACTATTATTGATATTTATTAGACATTGTTTATATTTTGATTGACAAGCCACCATTTTCTACAAAATGTTTTCACTTTAATGTTTCCTAAAATTGTCATGGTCCAGAAATTAATCCAAATTTGACTTGGGGCCAACACTCAAAAGCATTTTTAACTACATGACCTGTCCCCAATTTCTCAAAGCATCTTCTACCACATAGCCTGATTACTTGCTTTAACCAACCAAAAATATGGCCACTGTCAAAGGAATAATTTCCTTTGAAGTCTCAAACTTTTTTTGAAAGAAAGAAACCACAGATTGTGTTTCAAAAGATAAGAAGCTCGATCTTGTTAAAGACGATTGTGCAAGTAAATTGGGGACTGGCATTTAAACCATGACAATCTAGTGAACTTCTGGTTCATGTCTGTTGTTTTGTATCAATTAGCAAGCATTTGTGGTCCATATAAAATATCTATTCTAAATAAATTGTTGAAAACTCTACAGAGTCACATTTGTATTGATCATTCAAAATCCATCTTTCAATCGACTGGTACTGTTATAATGTAAGACAGTATAACTACATGTTAACAAATGTAGATACTCATATTGATGCTGCAGTTAGGTTGCCCATTGCAGTAAGCTTTGCATGTGAGCCAATTTCATTATCTTCAGTATCTCTGACAATACTTCTGGGAGTTACATTTGATACTATCAAACAAATAGGTTTTATAAATCTTTGATTTAGTTATTGAAAACAATGGCCTTCTTTGCCTTAAACAAATTCTATAGGTTTGCATGCATGCGTGTCATTAGCATCCACATATCTTGGTAATCTAAGTGATTGAGTTAACAAAATGTCAGTATCCTTTATTTTTAACAATACATTTACAAAATTCTTAATTAAATCAAATACAAACAAAAGATGTTTGTCAAACATTATGCCCCCCCTGAGCGCCATGTTGTCAGGATTATATGGACAATTGAATGAAATATGCATGGACCGAAATGACAGCTGTTTTGTTGCTGTTTTAAGATTATGACCATTAAAGTGTGAGGATAAAGTGTGATATGACCGTCATGACCTTTGACTCTATGAACTCAAAATCCAGAGTCATCAGCTGGTCACCTGAAACCTAAATGTCAAGTTTGAGGGCCATGGGTGCAGGCATTGTCAAGTTATCACAAGACAAGTTTTTTTCGTTCAAGGTCACTGCGACCTTGACCTTTGACCCCTTAAATCATAAGGGGTCATCTACAAGTCAGATGCAACTCCAATTCAAGTTTGAAGGCCATGGGTTCAGGCATTGTTGAGTTATCACTTGGACAACCTTTACCATTCAAGATCACTGTGACCTTGACCTTTGGCTCTATGAATCCTAAAATCAATAAGGGTGATCTACTGGTCAGGCTTAACATCCATGTCAAATTTAATGATCATAGGTTCAGGCATTGTTAAGATATCAGTGGGGGAAGATTTGATAACTTTTTGCGTTAAAGGTTACTGTGACATTGACCTTGGCCTGATGACCCCCAAAGCCGATAGGGGTCATCTACTGGGCAGGCCCAACCTTCATGTCAAGTTTGATGACCATACGTCCAAGAATTGTCGAGTTTGCTTTCAAGGTCACTGTGACCTTGACCTTTGACCCCTAAAATCAATAGGGGTCATCGACTGGTCAGGCCCAACCTCCAAGTCAAGTTTGAGGGCCATGGGTGCAGGCATTGTTGAGTTATCACTCGAACAACCTTTTACCATTCAAGGTCACTGTGACCTTGACCTTTGACCCATTGAGCCAAAAAAACAATAGGGGTCAGCTACTCGTCAGGCCCAACCTCCAAGTCAAGTTTGAGGGCCATGGGTGCAGGCATTGTCACGTTATCACTCGGACAACCTTTTACCATTCAAGGTTACTGTGACCTTGACCTTTAACCTGATGATCCCCAAAAACAATAGGGGTCATCTACTGGTCAGGCCCAACCTCCATGTCAAGTTTGAGAGCCATGGGTGCAGGCATTGTTGAGTTAGCACTCGGACAAGCTTTAAAAAAAAATTACCATTAAATGTCACTGTGACCTTGACCGTTGACCCGATGACCCCCAAAATCAATAGGGTTTATCTACTGGTCAGGCCCAACCTTCATGTGAAGTTTGATGACCATACTTCCAGGAATTGTTGAGTTATCACTCGGACAAGCTTTGGTCTACCGACGGACCGACCGACCGACCAACATACCGACATACCTGTGCAAAGCAATATACCCCTCTTCTTCGAAGGGGGGCATAAAAATATGCTACAGTTTATTTATTTTAGCACAAAATAAACAGATTGAAATGTATTCAACTAATCTATTATCAAACAATTTATTTTAAATAAAATCATGGGCTGATGAGAATACATAAAACATCTTTATCAAAGTCCTCAGAACAGCTAATCAGAATAAAACCGTGGAAACTTTTTCTCACTTCTGCGCAGAATTTTACACCCAGCATCTGACATAAGAATGCACCTTAATATTCTTTCACGAACTCTTTCATCCGTTTCCTTCGCGAACAGCTTTATCTCAACCTTTGGCGACATTAACATTCCATCTATCGGGCTCTTAAATTTCTTGTACCACGATTTCAGTAACGGAAACATCATTTCCACCTCTTGTCCAAACTTGAGGTTGTAAAATGCATCTAGTGTATTTGGGGTGAATAAAATCACATTGTTAGAATCACCAAGATCAGTGTTTGACCTCAAGTTCATATGGGTAATGAAGATAGATTCCATAAGATGTTGGTATTGGGTGATGCCACTTGTATCCCTGGAGAACATACCCGACCGATTGTTCAGGAAATACATAGGACAGTCAGGAAGTTGATCACACAATTTCTGCATCTGTTATAAAAATATTAGAATATTAGCATAATTGTAATAAAAAATATGATGATGTGAAGGAAATATTAATATACAGATACTACAACAGTTAAATTAAATAAATTAAAGCATTGACTACAATATGACCCCTATTATAGGGGATCAGTAGGTCAATGCAAAGGACAGCAGCGACACACATACTTTGTGCATGTAATCACAATAATTGTTTGTCCTCTGAGGCTATGACATTGAAACTTAGGATGCCTTTAACAAGTATATGATCCAAATCTTTATGAGTCAAAAGTCAATGTCACAGTCTGAAATGTTATGAAAATTAACCTCAGAAAGGTTTCATCTAGAATATGTTTACTTCAGTGGGGGAAATAAGATGTCAGTAGGTCATGGTCAAAACCAATGTTGTTGGGGCAACTCTGTAAATTCACATAATCGAACTTAGTGCACCACAGCACCAGTATAGAAAATCAAGTTTGAAAAAGGATTAAGAGGCAGTCTTTGCCAATAAAAAGCTACAAATATGTAAGAGAATATATACCATAATTACATTTTCCATGGCAATCCAGACTTATACATTGTCCACATTAAGCTCTAGCAAGTAGATGATCAATTTTGATTAATTTTCAGAATGTTTACATTTAACACAACACAGACAAGCCTATGTGGCATTTCATTCCTGGATTATACTCGTATAAACGAGAAAAGGAAAAAAACATTCCGTCATCATTTGACTCCATTTTCAAATAATTGGCACAAAATCAGATGTGTTGTAGCATTTTTCAAAGCCTAGCAAAATTAAGAACTGTACTGTTTTGGAGGTCAAAGCCCAATGTTGTGGCACATATTTGGACAATTTCATTTCTGCAATAACTTAAAAATGCTTTGACCTACCGTAGGTCAATGAGACTTATAACTAGCAGATGACCCTATGACTTCTTAGGGTCATTATATCAAAGGTTAAGGTCACACTAATAAGTGTTATGTAAACATTTTCTCAATAACTTAAGTATTTTTTGACCTAGGACAAGGAAATATCTCTTGTGGGTTGTACTTGACATGTAGACCACTACTGTTATTGGTTAGAGGTAAAAAGGCCAAGGTCATAGCAAATTATGTCTGGCAATAACTTGAAAACTGCTTGACTTAGGACATGGAACTTAACAGGCAGGTTGTACTTAACAATTATTTGACCCCTATTGTGTTGGGGGTAAAAGGTCAGGATCATTTCTTCCTATAGCACTTTGATTTCAAATGGTAACATGTGAACTTAACCACACATTCCACAGGCAAAACAAAATGAATGCAAATTACCATACTAGTTGATTGCAATAATTTTTGCAAGGTCTTTTCAATGCGTTCTTTTTCAATTTTCCCCCAAATTTACAAGCTTTAAAATCCTTAACACCATTATTCAATCATCTGAAAACAACAGTTAGGTTAATGGAACAGTTTGCTAGGCTTTAATTTTGAATTTTTTTCTACCTTGCAAAATTGAAACAATATATACATGTACCAGTACAGTAATTCAATCTGCTTCCCTTTCCACTCACCTGTTGTCCATGTTTGACATGGTCAAACCTCTTGTTGTCTTTTACATCGAAAAAGAAGTGACCAAGATTTGTTACCAGTCTACTGGACACATCTTGTTCAGACCAAATCACATCATTTAAGAAAATATCCACCGCGACCACAGTCTCAATTGTCTGAAAATCGGAGATCATGTATTAAATTTTTTTTTGTGTCAACTTGTTATTGTATTCTGGCTTATTTATACAACACTCTTTACATTCAATATATTAATTCTAGGCACTAATTTAATTACAGTTGTTTATAAATACTAAATGACATGCATTTAAGCTAATATCCTGATTCCTATGGGCTGATATGAATCACACTCCAGTCTGTTTCCTGCATGAAAGGCAACAACAAAGTTAAGCACTGGTGGTGCTGGAACCTATGAACTTTCCCTAGATACCTGAAGTTTTGTTTGGTGAGCAATATTTTCCCCAATATTACCTTTTGGTAATATATATCTGACTAAGCCATCAGATCACTCGACTGGAGTCAGTCAAAACTTAAAGCAACTGTGGCTGAAACTAGCACAAGAATCGACAAGTCAAGTTATTGAGATGTGCAAAATTTCACGTTACCATCTACATGGATAAATGTTTTAAGATTCAACTATTCCCTTAAATAGTTTTTAGTAACAATCCCATTTAAAAGAAAATTGTGCTTTTGCAAATGGGAGATAACTGTTAGAAACTATCCAGAGTTAAAATTCTTGGTGCACAATATCACACTGCCAAGTTTTGTTATATTCAGCAAATTCTGGGATATGCACTGGACAAAATTTTGCTGACGAATAATAATCTTAAAGCAGAACAATGATACTGGAAAAAAGCATGTCTTGATGAGGGAAACTTATGACTTCACCCATATACCTTTTAACTTTGCTCTTACATTTGTATCTGGTATTTCTAATGCAGGGTAAAATATCCTAGCAAACTTTTCTTGCTTTTTTTCTTGGGTCTCAAACATCATGACAAGATCAGCTAGTGTGTCTATCTGTGTCTTACTGAAACCACTTTTGTCGCAAAACTCATTTATGTCCACAAATCTTTGTCTGCATTTCATGTCATCATCCCCCTTGATCATTTCACTAGGCAAAATGATGTTCTTTATGTTTGATCTCTTAATGAAAGTGCTCCTTGAGAGTCTGTTAAGAGTGATATAGTCACAATTGTTAAAGAAGTCCAGAACATAAGCAGGTTTGTCTCCATGTTCTGACTGTTTTTCTTTTCTTTTAGATTTTCTCTTTTTCACATTTTCATGTCCCTCTCTGACTTCAGATACTGATGCAGCATTTCTTGTTGAAAGTGTCTTTCCCTGAAAGCAAAGTAAAGGTGATAAGGAAACAAGATGAAAAATCTACATGAGTCCTATGCACAATTGCTTCACCAATTTACTGATGGAAATGTAATAGGGTCATTTATTACATGATTGCGATGATACCTTAAAACTAATATTTCATGGTTCAGGAGATCGCGTAAAGGGGACTACTTTTTTTACTTTCATTTTCCTATGTATTAATATATATATATGTGACCTCAAGAGTGAACTTTAGCGCTTGGTAAGGTTTTAGATGTTAGTTTTCCATTGCCCAATAATTATTGCCGCTTTTCTTAAATTGTGCACTTGTGACAAGTTACTAACATTCTAAATTCATTAATATAAGTTAATAGCAAGTAACAACACTGCACCTGTGAGATTGGGAATATGACGAAAGTGCTCAGTACCACATTCTGTGCACAAGTTTTCGTGTTAACCAGCTTATAGCTGTTAAATAAAAGAACCCTCAATTAACGCCTTATTACTGGGGGGGGGGGGGGGGGGGGGGGTTACAATTGACTGATGCATAAAGATGAATAGACATAAGGACTTGTTACAGAAACATGTGACTAAGGAAAAAGTGTGAGCCTGAAGAAGGACCATCCGTCTACAAGTAAATAACTTGGTACTTAGCCCATGTTGATTGATGTTCCTTTAATCATAAATGCAATCAAAAAGGTACATGTAACTTAGTTAATATAACAACTATATCTTTACTAATTATTTCTTGGCAAGCATCACAACACTATCATTAAAAAAAACACCTTAATCTGTATTCACATTCACCTAAATTCCATTTACTAGATAGAATATTCATAAAACAATAAAGGAATATTTATAAAAAAAATAAATAATATTAATGTGTCCTTTTTTAGGGTGGCAAAAGTGTACTTGTCTGTTTGCATTTTTGCATTGTCAGATTTGTTTTCCTAAAAAGTACTTGAACAAAGAAACTAACAAGAGGGCCAAATGGCCCTGAATCGCTCACCTGTCATATATTGCACATTCTTCCATTATATACAAATATTGAAAACCTAAGCCTATGAACACGGGGCGTGGCCAATTTTGACCCCAGGGCTAAAGTTTGAACAATCTTAATAGTGGTCCGATAAACGATGCTTCATACCAAATATCTAAGGCCTTCGCCTTTTGGTTTCGGAGAAGAAGATTTTTTAAGTTTTCATCATATACATATATAAGGAAACCCATGACCGCCCGGGTGGGGCCATTTTTTGACCCCAGGGCCAAAGATTGAACAATATTGGTACATGTCAACTAGATGATATATCATAACAAATATCTAAGCTCTTGTCACTACTTGATTTTACGTGTGTATCTATATATGTATATTTGTTATTAATTGTTGTATGTGGCCCATATTGAAAATTGGTATGTGTACTAATTATGTTATCCAGTTTAAATTAAGACGTTACTTGTTTTTGTGAGTTCCGCGAAGATTTTTTAAGTTTTCACTATAACACATATAGAGAAAACCCATCAGCCCCGGGGTGTGGCCAATTTTGACCCCAGGGCCATAATTTGAACAAACTTTGTAGAGGTCCACTAGACGATGAATCATGCCAAATATCTAAGCTCTAAGCAACGTAAGTTCAAAGGAGATGATTTTTGAAGTTTTCACTATAAACATATAGAGAAAACCCATGACCCCACAAGGGGGCGGGGCCAATTTTGACCCCAAGGCCATAATTTGAACAATCTTTGTAGAGGTCCACTGGACGATGAATCATGCCAAATATCTAAGCTCTAGATCAAGTAAGTTCAGAGGAGAAGATTTTTTAAGTTTTAACTATAAACATATAGAGAATACCCTAACTCCCCGGGGCGGGGCCAATTTTGACCCCAAGGCCATAATTTGAACAATCTTTGTAGAGGTCCACTAGACGATGAATCATGCCAAATATCTTAGCTCTAAGCAACGTAAGTTCAGAGGAGATTTTTGATTTTTTTTACTATAAACATATAGAGAAAACCCATGACCCCCCAGGGGCGGGTCCAATTTTGACCCCAAGGCCATAATTTGAACAATCTTTGTAGAGGTCCACTAGACGATGAATCATGCCAAATATCTAAGCTCTAGTCCAAGTAAGTTAAGAGGAGAAGATTTTTGAAGTTTTAACTATAAACACATCAAGTATACCCATGACCCCCCGGGGCGGGGCCAATTTTGACCCCAAGGCCATAATTTGAACAATCTTTGTAGAGGTCCACTAGACGATGAATCATGCCATATAACTAAGCTCTAGTCCAAGTAAGTTCAAAGGAGAAGATTTTTGAAGTTTTCACTATAAACATATAGAGAAAACCCATGACCCCCGGGGCGGGGCCAATTTTGACCCCAAGGCCATAATTTGAACAATCTTTGTAAAGGTCCACTAGACGATGAATCATGCCAAATATCTAAGCTCTAGTTCAAGTAAGTTCAGAGGAAAAGATTTTTTAAGTTTTCACTATAAACATATAGAGAAAACCCATGACCCCCTGGGGCGGGGCCAATTTTGACCCAAGGGCCATAATTTGAACAAACTTTGTAGAGGTCCACTAGACAATGAATCATGCCAAAATATCTAAGCTCTAGGCCAAGTAAGTTCAGATGAGAAGTTTTTTTAAGGTTTTCACTATAAACATATAGAGAAAACCCATGACCCCCCGGGGCGGGGCCAATTTTGACCCCAGGGCCATAATTTGAACAAACTTTGTAGAGGTCCACTAGACGATGAATCATGCCAAATATCTAAGCTCTAGGCCAAGTAAGTTCAAAGGAGAAGATTTTTGAAGTATTCACTATAAACATATAGAGAAAACCCATGACCCCCGGGGCAGGGCCAATTTTGACCCCAAGGCCATAATTTGAACAAACTTTGTAAAGGTCCACTAGACGATGAATCATGCCAAATATCTAAGCTCTAAGCAACGTAAGTTCAGAGGAGAAGATTTTTGAAGTTTTAACTCTAAACATATAGAGAAAACCCATGACCCCCCGGGGCGGGGCCAATTTTGACCCAAGGGCCATAATTTGAACAAACTTTGTAGAGGTCCACTAGACGATGAATCATGCCAAATATCTAAGCTCTAGGCCAAGTAAGTTCAGAGGAGAAGATTTTTTAAGGTTTTCACTATAAACATATAGAGAAAACCCATGACCCCCCGGGGCGGGGCCAATTTTGACCCAAGGGCCATAATTTGAACAAACTTTGTAGAGGTCCACTAGACGATGAATCATGCCAAATATCTAAGCTCTGGGCCAAGTAAGTTCAGAGGAGAAGATTTTTTAAGTTTTCACTATAAACATATAGAGAAAACCCATGACCCCCCGGGGCGGGGCCAATTTTGACCCCAGGGCAAAAATTTGAACAAACTTTGTAGAGGTCCACTAGACGATGAATCATGCCAAATATCTAAGCTCTAGGCCAAGTAAGTTCAGAGGAGAAGATTTTTTAAGTTTTCACTATAAACATATAGAGAAAACCCATGACCCCCTGGGGCGGGGCCAATTTTGACCCCAGGGCCATAATTTGAACAATCTTGGTAGAGGACCATTTGGTGATCCTACCTACCATATATCAACGGCCTAAGCCTTGTGATTTGGGAGAAGAAGATTTTTAAAGTTTTTCCTTTTGGTTGCCATGGCAACCAGAGTTCTGCATGGAATTGAATTCTTTGAACAACTTTGATAGAAGACCACCCAAGGAACATCCCTATGAAGTTTTATTAATATTGGCCCAGCGGTTAAGGAGGAGATGTCTTTTAAGTAAATTGTTGACGGACGACGCACGCCGCACGACGGACGCCGGACAAAAGGCGATCACAAAAGCTCACCATGTCACAAAGTGACGGGTGAGCTAACAAAAACAGCTAAAATTTAAAACAATCAGAATGGCCTAAAAACATGATCTTTATTAAAATAAGGTAGGTATGTTATATTCAATGGTGTTGTTTTTTTAATTGCCTATGGTTAAACAATGTTAAATATGCTGCCATTAAGGAACTAAATAACATTTGAAATCACTGTCCTTGATGAAAAAATCATTGATTCAATAAGCATGTTGAAAAAACAATATTAATTGCGAACAGTAGTTATAATGGATTGGAAAAAATGTATACTTTATACATTGAAAATGAACCAACAAAAACATTGTCAAAACAAAAGTTGTCCATGTATATGTTGTTAAGAAAAACATGGAGCAAAATGATACCATCTTTTGATAGTGAGATCAAGGGAATTCACACTCAGTGAATGATTTAAATATCATGGAATTTACACTCAGTGAATGTTTTAAATATCAAGGAATTCACACTCAGTGAATGTTTTAAATATCATGGAATTCACACTCAGTGAATGTTTTAAATCTTATGGAATTCAAACTCAGTGAATGTTTAAATATAATGAAATTCACACTCAGTGAATGTTTTCAATATCATGGAATTCACACTCAGTGAATGTTTTAAATATCATGGAATTCACACTCAGTGAATGTTTTAAATATCATGGAAATCACACTCAGTGAATGTTTTAAATATCAAGAAATTCACACACAGTGAATGTTTTAAATATCATGGAATTCACACTCAGTGAATGTTTTAAATATCAAAGAGTTCACACTCAGTGAATGTTATTAATATCAATGAATTGAAACTCAGTGAATGTTTTAATTATCAAGGAATTCACACTTAGTGAATGTTTTATTAAATATTAAGGAATTCACACTCAGTCAATGTTTTAAATATGAAGGAATTCACACCTAGTGAATGTTTTATAAAATATCAAGGAATTCACACTCAGTGAATGTTTTAAATATCATGGAATTCACACTCAGTAAATGTTTTAAAAATCAAGGAATTCACACTTAGTGAATGTATTATTAAATATCAAGGAATTCACACTTAGTGAATGTTTTAAATATCATTGAATTCACACTCGGTGAATGTTTTAAATATCACGGAAATCACACTCAGTGAATGTTTTAAATATCAAGAAATTCATACTTAGTGAATGTTTTAAATATCATTGAATTCACACTCAGTGAATGTTTTAAATATCAAGGAATTCACACTCAGTGAATGTTTTAAATATCATGGAATTCACACTCAGTGAATGTTTTAAATACCATGGAATTCACACTCAGTGAATGTTTTAAATATCAAAGAGTTCACACTCAATGAATGTTATAAATATCAGGGATATCCCACTCAGTGAATGTTTTAAATATCATGGAATTCACACTTAGTGAATGTTTTAAATATCAAGGAATTCACACTCAATGAATCAGAATGTTTTAAAATATCATGAACTATATTTTAAATCTAGAGCCAGATTTATTATACTGATGTTATACCATACTGTACATGTATATCAATTATTTGTTATTGCAGTGGTCCAAATTAGCACAACCCCGCAAGCCCTGCACTGGTAAAATGTCTTCCGGGCTAGTCTAAAATAATAGATGTGTTATACAGGATTCTTCTAATCCCTTACGTCTAAACGGGTTTGTGCAAAAACGGGGGTTTATTAAAATATAAAAATTGTATTTAGAGAAGTACTTGATGATTGAAACAGATAATAATGGTTTATATTCATATTTTACCATGTAATTTCAAAGATATTTTGCACAAAACATGCTTTAAATGCATTAAAACACTGGATTTACCTTTCCAATAAAACGAAACTTGACTGACACAAACAACAATTATCAATTTATGCCAATCATAACAACTCGGCCATCTCTGACAAGCTTCAGGATAATCCTCGTATATACAATCGTAACAACTCGGCCATCTCCGAGATGTTCCGATTGGTGTAAAACTGTTAACTGCAGCCTTGCAGGTGCCCTTCATGTATATATATCGTTATGTTTTGACTGTATGAAATGAAAAAAGTCAAACTCATAATTATTTGTTGGATATTTATTTTTTGCGTATGTAACAAATATAAAATAACATTATCTGGTAATATTTCTTGTTTTTATGTGATTTAATTGACGCAATATGCTTAAACCCGGAATCCCGATCGGAATAACTACCCACTTTTGGTACAAAACAATTCGTACGTGAAGGATTTTCCATATCGAAAATCGTAAAAAAAAATCTGTCAACGTATAATTATTTGGACTACTTCCAGGCTTGCTCAAATTCTGAATTTTATATAGCAGGGCTTGTTCAAAACCTTGATGCCAAGCAATAGGATAAGAATTCAGGCTTGTTCATCAAAAAGTCTAATTTTGATGACTGTTTTGACAACTTTCTCAAGACTGGTACAACTTTGTAGTGGCACTAATTCGTCTTTACCAGTAAAAGTTATCTTGCAACCGTTACTGTAAAAAACACACACACACAATACAGTGTTACATGTACGGTAGATGCAGATAAATAATTTGTGTATTTCATTATTTACTCATGATTGTAGTACAAACTCAATGATACCCCATTGGAAATAAGTTGAATTACTTTAATGGGTTATCCTGTTATATATTTGTCACCTTGAATTAAATCTTTATTAACGCACGTATGTATCTACCTTGTGTCTTCTAGAAAAATGTTTAGCCCTTTAGACTATCCAAAGCATTCTAATGATGTTTAGTCCAAATAATTGTACGTTGACGGATTTTTTTTAGATTTTTGATATGGCAAATCCTTCACGTACAAATTGTTTAGTATCAAAAGTGGGTAGTTGTTCCGATCAGGATTCCGGGTTAAAGCATATAGCGTCTATAAAATATCATAAAAACAAGAAATATTACCAGATAATGTTATTTTATATTAGTTCCGTACACAAAAAAATAAATATCCAACTTATAATTATGAGTTTGACGGCTTTTTTTCATTTCATTCTGTCAAAACATAACGATATATACATGAAGGGCACCTGCAAGGCTTTAGGGCACAGTTTTAAATCGCTCGGAACATTTCGGCCATGGCCGAGTTGTTAAGATTGTATAACGAGGTCTATCTCGAAGCTTTGTCGGAGGAGGTCGAGCTATTACGATTGTATCGAGTTGTTCCCCTTCGCATAATTGTTGTCTGTGTCAGTCAGCTTTCGTTTAATTGGAAAGGTAAACAACTTGTTTTAATGCACTAAATGCTTGTTTAGTGCAAAATAACATTTCACTTACATGGTAAAATATGAATATAACTCTTTATGATCAATTTCAACCATAAAATACTTTACTTAAAACAATTTCAATATTTTTAAAACACCCCCGTTTTTTGCACATTCCCGTTTAGACGTTAGGGATTGGAAGAATCCCGTATAACACGTCTATTATTTTAGACTAAATGATGTTGTGCTTTATCATCACTAATACTTTGTTAATCAGTCTGTGTTATAACTTTATGAGATATTTGGTTTGTTATATATATATATGCACGAATAAATCTATCTATCTATCTATCTATCCGAAAAAAAGATCTATCCGGCCTGAATTGTGTTTTAACAAACGAATCATTTACAGCATGCTTCACAACCATAAAATAATTCAATTTACATCAATCGATTTTAAGACAATACTTACAATTACCGAGCTGTCTCTAGAACCTAATAGGAATAAACTTCTACAGACTCGAGAAAGCATGTTGATATCGAAATCTGTCAAAATTGATTTTTTTGAAGTTGTGAAAACGTAATTTGAGGTCACACTCCACTATTAATTATCGAGTCGGACTGGGATTAGTGATGACCTGTTAAACCAACAACAGAACATGAGGGCAATAAATGGTTTGAAATTATTAATCATAAACTCTGATTTATATAATAGACAACCGGCATACCGAAGGCGAAGTGGGAAAAACCCAATATTGTGAACAAGTTAACATGAAAAACCGTGCAAAGGGGAAGGCACACACCTATACTGTATTGTTAACAAGAAAATGTAAATAAAAGCGATGTGATTTTAAACCATCTACAAGTCCGTGACAAAATAAATAAAAATGACGTGTCCTCTTAAATAAACCGTGAGTATCGCTTCATTTATTAAAAAAAAACTTATATAAAAACATTATATAAGTTTTGGAGAAATTCTACTCTTTAAGAGTGTATTGTTATTTAATTGCTAGTTAATTGCAAAGCTTGATGACTAGAAGCGTGTCTTTGTATCCGCCGACAAACAATGAGGACGGCCGTCTGCTGAAGAACAAACCTTTAGGATTGTCCGATCCGTCCCCTTATCTAGCCAGTGTGGCCAACTTCCTCTTCCCGTCTGTCAACCTGTAGCCATTTGCCGGATTCACAGCAGTACACCTGCAGGTTTTCTGATATCTTGTTCAGTAAATCTTATCGTACATCATGTCCAAGGTAATCAGTTGATGTTTAACGTAATTTCTGAGTAAATATGCTTCCCGTCCCTGCTGACGAAACATATCCAAACTTTGTCAAGTTGTCTTCGTACACCTTCTTCGCCACATTATGTAGACGTCCAGGACAGTACGGGGTGATATTTATAAGCTGGTCTCCGTGGTGAGCTGCGGCATAACACCTATGAGAAATTGTTCTTGTAGTCGCGAGTTTCCTTTGTGTAACGTTAATACGCTAATCAGTTTCTATGTTTCGGAAAAGAAGTTCACATCTATCATCGCCAGCATTTGCACAAACGGCTACATCATTCCCGCCAATATAGCACACGTCACAAGGATACTCTGGGACATCACAGTGGTCGACAACCTTGTACTGCTGGTCCCGTAGTTTAACAGTGTTCCAGTCCGCAACTGATAACCTTTCAAGCATTTCACATACCCCAAATATATATATGCATGAAATCATTATTTATTTTATTGCAAGTTACTCTCCTTTCGCTGTATCTTACTACATGCACATAATACTCATCGCCAACCCTATGTATGTACTATGTATTAACCATTGTATTTGTATACTGTACTTATGGGCTTATGCCTACTGTATATGTTTTTCCTCAATAGACCAATATATAACATTTGACCAAGTATTTGTCTGTACCCAACTTCACGTCGTACGCATTGTAATCATTGTCGTGAACGACATGTTCGAATTTAAATTGCGCTACAATAGAAATAGCTGATTTTTTTTTCAGCAATCCAAGGCGTTGTAGAGAGGAAACACACTCCAAGTGAGTGTTTCGGCTGCGGATATGTCCTGAACAAGCACTCGGGCTTCCTTAATTCATCGTGAATCTGTGTGCAGATTTCCGAATACTTCACGTCCTTCCGTCCGACTACTGTTCGCCTTTTGTTTGAGCCATTATGATTTGAAACAGTTTTTTTCAGTAATATTTCGTGCACTGTGTACAGAATTGTTCCGGTCGTCCGTATTAAGTCCGTTTTTTTTGCAAGGAGAATATGCGAAATCATTGACGAAATCGCAGCCCTTTTGGAGTGAATGATTCAAAATGTGATGCCATATTCCTACCATATTTAACTCAAAACAAACCTCATGGCTTTCGCACACCGCCAACAACTATATCTGTATACAAGGTTGCTATGTTAGCATACTGATAATTGAAGTTAATTATATTGACAAAATATAAAAGCAAGCACAAATTTCATTGATTTCACTCAATGGCTCATTTAATAGCATATATAAAGGCTTTAAAATTTAAGACATATATGACCATTGCGTTTTCTTCCAAGGCACTACTACCACAACCAGGGGGGTACACGTATTCCGAATATGCAAGGGTTTAAGTGAGGTTTTGGAGCTTAATATGCAAGATGGCGGCAAAACCATGACGAAATAGGACTTTTGGAACCTGTTTTCGCCTGATAATTGGTATAAAGTATATATTTCAAAAATATCATGACGCGCATTCGGCTCTACAATTACAATGCCTCACTCGGCTTTTTATTTCATGCGTTTAGGTTACGGAATAAAAAAGTTATTGAAGGAAAACCTTCGGCCAGTCTGTTGTTTACAAATGTGGGAAGCGAGATTTTGATACTTTTTAGGACGTTTAAGTTTCAAAAACACATATTTTTGCAATGGTTTCTGCTTAAACATTATGTAAATGTGGTATTTTAATTTCCTGACAATTCCTTTGCTGTACAAGAGCCTTCATGGTAATTTTATTTTGGTTTAACCTGTGCTGAAAATAGTTCAACCACCTTTTGGCATCTGCACTGAAAGACACTTTTATAAATGAAAACAAACTGTGTGACAAATTAAACTTGTGACAAACGTTCCATAATAGTATGACAAACTTTCAATTATATTATACTATCACGTGTTGTATACAAAACAAACGTTTTATACATGCATGCTCTCCTTTGTCAGTTTGACTCTAGGAACACAACAAATTGGTCTCATCAAAAGTGTATAGCTATTGATATTAACATTGCCCTCTAACTTTTCTGTTGGTATGTGCTGATATCAATGACCGGTAGAAAGAATATGGTTTTAATCGTTAGAAAGAATGAAAAAATGTCCGATAGGTTATGATTACAATTTGGAACTATGCAGATCATCAACTGATGAAAATATGTGCCCCTCTGAATATCGTATTTAAGACGTTTCGCGCTTTTGTTTGGTGTGAAACTGAAACTCTTTTGGGGTGTGACGGTAACTCTAATTTTTTTGAATTGCCTGGTACAAGCTTGTCCGTTTTCCGTTTTCTAGAGCGGTTTTAACTCAGAGATGATATTTTTTTATCTCGGCATATCGTTGGCCCCATCAATAGAAGCATGACGTTAATTCGAGTGTTAACAGTAAACAATATTTTCATTTTATTACTGGTTCTTCTGATGTGACCATTATGAATTAGCAAATATAAAATAACTATCCACTGTAATGGTAAGAGGTTGTAATAGGTTGTTTTAGTTTCTATTTTTATCAGTTGGTTGTAAGTACTTATAATTTGAGAAAAAGAAAATAAGACAGTAATTAAAAGACAAATAAATCGCTTTAAAAATATTTTTATAGAAAGTATTCAACACGTGATAGTCTTATGTAATGGAAAGTTTGTCATAATATTATAGAACGTTTGTCAAAAGTTTAATTTGTCACACAGTTTGTTTTCATTTATAAAAGTGTCTTTCAGTGCAGATGCCAAAAGGTGGGTGAACTATTTTCAGCACACATTTAGGTGGTTAAACCAAAATAAAATAACCATGAAGGCTCTTGTACAGCAAAGGAACGGCTCTTGTACAGCAAAGGAACTGTCAGGAAATTAAAATACCGCATTTAAATAATGTTAATTAAAAGCAGAAACCATTGCAAAAATATGTGTTTTTGGAACTTAAACGTCATAAAAAGTATCAAATTCTCGCTTCCCACATTTGTAAACAACAGACTGGCCGAAGGTTTTCCTTCAATAACTTTTTTTATTCCGTAACCTAAACGCATGAAATAAAAAGCCGAGTGAGGCATGGTAATTGTAGAGCCGAATGCGCGTCATGATATTTTTGAAATATATACTTTATTCCACTTACCAGGCGAAAACAGGTTCCAAAAATCCTATTTCGTCATGGTTTCGCCGCCATCTTGCATATCAAGCTCCAAAACCTCACTTTAACCCTTGCATATTCGGAATACGTGTACCCCCCTGCAACAACGGTGCATTGACTCCAAACTTGTTGCTTTGTGATGACACCACAGCATGCTTATTAAAAATGATGGAAAATAGGAGATAATATAAAGTAATAAAATACAGGCGGGATTAAGGCAGGACGACATTCCCGACCGCATAGATTTTGACTATTTCCCTAGTCTTGTCTGAGAGTTACAAAATGTTCGTAATGTGTGGGCGACTTTTTCATTGTATAGAGAAGTGTTAGCTTTAGTTGTGCCGTGATTAAAGATACAGCATATTATGTACGACTTTCTTGCTTTTTTTCATTTCTAGCACCACTCAGAATGTGCACCCTTCCTCCAGCTCCCCGCTTTGGGAGGAGAGGAACGTTCATCAATAACAGGAGCCGTGCTGCTATGTACCAGCGGCGGTCCCTGCCCGCTTCGCGCTCAGAAGGGTGCACTTTGTCTCGTCCTCGTGGTGTTAGGTCCCGTCAGTGTTACCTGACGTCCTGGCGACACTTACTATAGAAATGATCCCTAAGAGTAAGGTCGTAATGTTAGTGAGTTTGAGTGTGATCTATAGGAAAACTCTATTTCATTGTAAAGATGTTTACAAGTACATATATCTGATCAATTTAAAACATTTTATTTGACTGTTAAAGTAAATAGTACACAATTCTTAATGATTTTCTACTTGAGAAAATATTACAAGAAATCCAGATTTACTGTACTAATTACTTATACGTTTGATATATTACAAATATGATCTAGCCACATTGACATAAAAATACCACGTGGGTTTAAAATAAACAAGTGACTATTAACTAAATGCCGGTAACTAACTCCTGAGCCCGAAGAACAGCTCAAATACTAGTTACCTCGCTTACCATATGTCAAACTCTAACTTTACTTAATGAATTATAAACTTAGGTTTAATACCTTTGTTTGACCACTATGGAACCACAATAATTATGAAGTTAACAGCATTTAAAATTCAACAAAACGTGTTAAACCACTAATTCTAAAAGCATTTCTACAAAGTTAGACATTGTTTTAGAGTTTGAAAATTGTTATCAGTCTTTCATTTCTTGCGCGAAGTTAATTTGTCACATGAATGATTACGTAAAGGAGAAGTCTTTGCGACGATTGAAAAATACATCTTAACAATAGCTTATCTCTTTACAGGATCAATCAATTGTTTCCCACAGGAATTCGCATGTGTCATCCATATGTTTTAGATATAGTATTACAATACACTAATTCCTGATTTTGAAAAAAAAACAAACATAAGTATTACAATAGTGGATACGGAAACGACTTAAGTTTGAAATTAAACCAGGTTTTGCACGAGCGCTCAAGCACCGTATGCCACGCCTCCAGGCTATCGCGCGCTCTGACGTCACAGCTGTGTCTCACATTCTTAGTCAGAGTACTTAGCGAGTGAGGAGGAGAGAGTGGAATTGCATTTTCGGATATTTTCATTTTGGAGTTAATAACTATGGGAGACGAACAGCCGGAAACCTTCATGGTGCGTCTGCAAAGGCCAGACTCGGGCCTGTCATGGGGATTTCGGTTACAGGGTGGCGTGGACTTCAACACGCCACTCTCTGTTCAAGTGGTGAGTTGTTTTTTTCTAAAGCTTATAGGAGCAGCATTCTTTGTGTTTACATTTTAACAACCGCTTCTATGCTCCGATAACTTTGAAGTAGGTAAAATGATTACTTACAACGTATAATTTAGATTAGCAACCTAGCTTTAACTTGCTACCTGTTGTGATTTTCGATTTAACTTGTATAAATCCAATTAAAATGGCCAGGTTTCATTTAATAAGCAAATTGTAGATCCAGGTAATAGTTGTGGTTGTGGGAGTATAATAGACAGCATCTGTAACAGTACACCAGAGGAAAGCTGGATATTTCCAGGTGTACAACCTAAATAAGGAAGCAAGGCTCATTATCATAGACCTAAGCAACCAATACTTGCCAGAGATTATAATTGTTTTTCCTGAATATTATGTTGTTTACACTGTCTCCGTGAGCATTCACACGTTTCCTCCTCAATGATGTTGGCTTATCAGTAAAATGTTGTTTTCAGGCATATATGACCTTGTTTCCCAGTTATGAAATCTGACGCATACATAGCACCTACAGGTGGTTTTAAACATAATAACCATTAATTAGACATGTACCTATTATGCTCATTTGTTAATCTATATATGTGAACTAGAGCATGACAGTTACATGAGGAGCTAGATACAATAATTGTACAAGGGCATTTTTGTAAAATGTTCAAATATTGTTTGTATTTGCCTTTTGTATATTATTGTAAAACATTATCTCATGTATAAGATTTTGTTAAAATCTAGGTCTATCCATGTCATTGAAATTGTTTATTATCAAAATATTGAAATTTAGTATAATATCAAAAACATGGTTAAGTTTGACCTGTTGACCTGGAGCGAGTGTCACATTCAGACATGTAAGACCAGCAGGGTAACAGATTTAAGAGAACGAAGGTATCTGTACATTGAATTTTGATTATAGATCAGAATTTGTTGACAGGAGCTATTTAATTTGATATTGATTTCATCTGCAACTCAGCTTTCATCAAGTCTTCAATTACATTCCTTTGCTAGGGTCGGATTACTGCTATCAATGGCAGAATAAAATGAGTGTATTCAATGATAAATCCAAGCAAAATAAAGAGATGTGCAAAGATAGATCTGATCATGTTATAGGTAATATAATACATGCATGCCATGGGCCAGAAAAGTATGAAAAATACCTTGTCATTGACATCAAATTTGTTACATTTATTATGTACATTATACTACCAATTCACATTATAAGGGGCAAAATATTTTAATGCTTATAAGCAGTATGAATAAGAATAATCACATAAAATGCAAACTTTGAAAAAGTCAAAATTGAAATTAAAGCTGCACTCTCACAGATTTACCATTTTTACAACTTTTTTTATTTTTTGTCTTGGAAAGAGCAAATTTTTGCATATATATCTGCAAACCAATGATATAAAATTGCTGACAAAAAATGAGATCGTAGTTTTTCATATTTCCGTTCGAAAATTAATGTTTTATGGAGTAACAGTTTAAGAAAAATGCACAAAACATCAATTTTTGAACTTAAATATAAAATTCTGCGATCTTACTTAACTGGTTTCCATGGACTTTCGCAAAAATTGGGTAGTTCCAAGACAAAAAATAAAAAAAAGTTGTCAAAACGTTCAATCTGTGAGAGTGCAGGTTTAATTTGCATTAGAAAAAGGGATTATTGCTATACTTGACATTCTTAGGATGGAAACAGATGTTTATTGATAAACTGTGTTTGCTACATGTACAACATATTTGTACTGCAATTTTGTAAAAACAAAACAAACTTGTTTCAAAAATGGCACCATATTGATATAAATCTGCTAGAATTACTTTGCCTTATGTTTCTGTACCTACTATCCCTTGCTACTGTCATAACATTTAAATCAGTTTGTGCATTGATACTGTCCATATTTACATCCCTACATGCATTGATGCCACTGCTACCATACCTTGACACTGTTAATATGTGTAACCACTGCTACTAAAACTGTTCATGGGTTACCTCTGCTGCTATTTTTGCCTCTTTCCAGAGTAGTTCATAAAGGGATGCTTCTATATCATGCCACTGTCCATATTACTACATGAATTGTTACCACTGCTACCATATCTTGCTTCTGTCCATATTACTACATGAAGTGTTACCACTGCTACCATATCTTGCCACTGTACATATTTCTACATGAAGTGTTACCACTGCTACCATATCTTGCCACTGTCCATATTACTACATGAAGTGTTACCACTGCTACCATATCTTGCCACTGTCCATATTTCTACATGAAGTGTTACCACTGCTACCATATCTTGCCACTGTCCATATTTCTACATGAAGTGTTACCACTGCTACCATATCTTGACACTGTCCATATTTATACATGAAGTGTTACCACTGCTTCTATATGTTGCTTCTGTCCATATTTCTACATGAAGTGTTACCACTGTTACCATATCTTGCCACTGTCCATATTTCTACATGTAGTGTTACCACTGCTACCATATCTTGCCACTGTCCATATTTCTACATGTATTGTACCACTGCTACCATATCTTGCCACTGTCCATATTTCTACATGAAGTGTTACCACCGCTACCATATCTTGCCACTGTCCATATTTCTACATGAAGTGTTACCACCGCTACCATATCTTGCCACTGTCCATGTTTCTACATGTAGTGTTACCACTGCTACCATATCTTGCCACTGTCCATATTACTACATGAAGTGTTACCACTGCTACCATATCTTGCCACTGTCCATATTTCTACATGTAGTGTTACCACTGCTACCATATCTTGCCACTGTCCATATTTCTACATGTAGTGTTACCACTGCTACCATATCTTGCCACTGTCCATATTTCTACATGAAGTGTTACCACTGCTACCATATCTTGCCACTGTCCATATTTCTACATGAAGTGTTACCACTGCTACCATATCTTGCCACTGTCCATATTTCTACATGTAGTGTTACCACTGCTACCATATCTTGCCACTGTCCATATTTCTACATGTAGTGTTACCACTGCTACCATATCTTGCCACTGTCCATATTTCTACATGAAGTGTTACCACTGCTACCATATCTTGCCACTGTCCTTATTTCTACATGTAGTGTTACCACTGCTACCATATCTTGCCACTGTCCATATTTCTACATGTAGTGTTACCACTGCTACCATATCTTGCCACTGTCCATATTACTACATTAAGTGTTACCACTGCTACCATATCATACCACTGTCCATATTTTTACATGTATTGTACCACTGCTACCATATCTTGCCACTATCCATATTTCTACATGAAGTGTTACCACTGCTACCATATCTTGCCACTGTACATATTTCTACATGAAATATTACCACTGCTACAATATCTTGCCACTGTCCATATTTCTACATGAAGTGTTAACCACTGCTACCATATCTTGCCACTGTCCATATTTCTACATGAAATGTTACCACTGCTACCATATCTTGCCACTGTCCATATTTCTATATGAAGTGTTACCACCGCTACCATATCATACCACTGTCCATATTTCTACATGTATTGTACCACTGCTACCATATCTTGCCACTGTCCATGTTTCTACATGAATTGTTACCACTGCTACCATATCTTGCCACTGTCCATATTTCTACATGAAGTGTTACCACTGCTACCATATCTTGCCACTGTCCATATTTCTACATGTAGTGTTACCACTGCTACCATATCTTGCCACTGTCCATATTTCTAGATGTAGTGTTACCACTGCTACCATATCTTGCCACTGTCCATATTTCTAGATGTAGTGTTACCACTGCTACCATATCTTGCCACTGTCCATATTTCTACATGAAGTGTTACCACTGCTACCATATCTTGCCACTGTCCATATTTCTACATGAAGTGTTACCACTGCTACCATATCTTGCCACTGTCCATATTTCTACATGTAGTGTTACCACTGCTACCATATCTTGCCACTGTCCATATTTCTACATGAAGTGTTACCACTGCTACCATATCTTGCCACTGTCCATATTTCTACATGAAGTGTTACCACTGCTTCTATATGTTGCTTCTGTCCATATTTCTACATGTAGTGTTACCACTGCTACCATATCTTGCCACTGTCCATATTTCTACATGTAGTGTTACCACAGCTACCATATCTTGCCACTGTCCATATTTCTACATGAAGTGTTACCACTGCTACCATATCTTGCCACTGTCCATATTTCTACGTGTAGTGTTACCACTGCTACCATATCTTGCCACTGCCCATATTTCTACATGAAGTGTTACCACTGCTACCATATCTTGCCACTGTCCATATTTCTACATGTAGTGTTACCACTGCTACCATATCTTGCCACTGTCCATGTTTCTACATGTAGTGTTACCACTGCTACCATATCTTGCCACTGTCCATGTTTCTACATGAATTGTTACCACTGCTACCATATCTTGCCACTGTCCATATTTCTACATGTAGTGTTACCACTGCTACCATATCTTGCCACTGTCCATATTTCTACATGTAGTGTTACCACTGCTACCATATCTTGCCACTGTCCATATTTCTACATGTAGTGTTACCACTGCTACCATATCTTGCCACTGTCCATATTTCTACATGAAGTGTTACCACTGCTACCATATCTTGCCACTGTCCATATTTCTACATGTAGTGTTACCACTGCTACCATATCTTGCCACTGTCCATATTTCTACATGTAGTGTTACCACTGCTACCATATCTTGCCACAGTCCATATTACTACATGAAGTGTTACCACTGCTACCATATCATACCACTGTCCATATTTTTACATGTATTGTACCACTGCTACCATATCTTGCCACTGTGCATATTTCTACATGAAGTGTTACCACTGCTACCATATCTTGCCACTGTCCATGTTTCTACATGTAGTGTTACCACTGCTACAATATCTTGCCACTGTCCATATTTCTACATGAAGTGTTAACCACTGCTACCATATCTTGCCACTGTCCATATTTCTACATGAAATGTTACCACTGCTACCATATCTTGCCACTGTCCATATTTCTATATGAAGTGTTACCACCGCTACCATATCATACCACTGTCCATATTTCTACATGAATTGTACCACTGCTACCCTATCTTGCCACTGTCCATATTTCTACATGTAGTGTTACCACTGCTACCATATCTTGCCACTGTCCATATTTCTACATGTAGTGTTACCACTGCTACCAATTATCTTGCCACTGTCCATATTTCTACATGAAGTGTTACCACTGCTACCATATCTTGCCACTGTCCATATTTCTACATGTAGTGTTACCACTGCTACCATATCTTGCCACTGTCCATATTTCTAGATGTAGTGTTACCACTGCTACCATATCTTGCCACTGTCCATATTTCTACATGTAGTGTTACCACTGCTACCATATCTTGCCACTGTTCATATTTCTACATGTAGTGTTACCACTGCTACCATATCTTGCCACTGTCCATATTTCTACATGTAGTGTTACCACTGCTACCATATCTTGCCACTGTCCATATTTCTACATGTAGTGTTACCACTGCTACCATATCTTGCCACTGTCCATATTTCTACATGAAGTGTTACCACTGCTTCTATATGTTGCTTCTGTCCATATTTCTACATGTAGTGTTACCACTGCTACCATATCTTGCCACTGTCCATATTTCTACATGTAGTGTTACCACAGCTACCATATCTTGCCACTGTCCATATTTCTACATGAAGTGTTACCACTGCTACCATATTTTGCCACTGTCCATATTTCTACATGTAGTGTTACCACTGCTACCATATCTTGCCACTGTCCATATTTCTACATGAAGTGTTACCACTGCTACCATATCTTGCCACTGTCCATATTTCTACATGTAGTGTTACCACTGCTACCATATCTTGCCACTGTCCATATTTCTACATGAAGTGTTACCACTCCTACCATATCTTGCCACTGTCCATATTTCTACATGTAGTGTTACCACTGCTACCATATCTTGCCACTGTCCATGTTTCTACATGTAGTGTTACCACTGCTACCATATCTTGCCACTGTCCATGTTTCTACATGAATTGTTACCACTGCTACCATATCTTGCCACTGTCCATATTTCTACATGTAGTGTTACCACTGCTACCATATCTTGACACTGTCCATATTTCTACATGAAGTGTTACCACTGCTACCATATCTTGACACTGTCCATATTTATACATGAAGTGTTACCACTGCTTCTATATGTTGCTTCTGTCCATATTTCTACATGAAGTGTTACCACTGTTACCATATCTTGCCACTGTCCATATTTCTACATGTAGTGTTACCACTGCTACCATATCTTGCCACTGTCCATATTTCTACATGTATTGTACCACTGCTACCATATCTTGCCACTGTCCATATTTCTACATGAAGTGTTACCACCGCTACCATATCTTGCCACTGTCCATATTTCTACATGAAGTGTTACCACCGCTACCATATCTTGCCACTGTCCATGTTTCTACATGTAGTGTTACCACTGCTACCATATCTTGCCACTGTCCATATTACTACATGAAGTGTTACCACTGCTACCATATCTTGCCACTGTCCATATTTCTACATGTAGTGTTACCACTGCTACCATATCTTGCCACTGTCCATATTTCTACATGTAGTGTTACCACTGCTACCATATATTGCCACTGTCCATATTTCTACATGAAGTGTTACCACTGCTACCATATCTTGCCACTGTCCATATTTCTACATGAAGTGTTACCACTGCTACCATATCTTGCCACTGTCCATATTTCTACATGTAGTGTTACCACTGCTACCATATCTTGCCACTGTCCATATTTCTACATGTAGTGTTACCACTGCTACCATATCTTGCCACTGTCCATATTTCTACATGAAGTGTTACCACTGCTACCATATCTTGCCACTGGCCATATTTCTACATGTAGTGTTACCACTGCTACCATATCTTGCCACTGTCCATATTTCTACATGTAGTGTTACCACTGCTACCATATCTTGCCACTGTCCATATTACTACATTAAGTGTTACCACTGCTACCATATCATACCACTGTCCATATTTTTACATGTATTGTACCACTGCTACCATATCTTGCCAGTATCCATATTTCTACATGAAGTGTTACCACTGCTACCATATCTTGCCACTGTACATATTTCTACATGAAATATTACCACTGCTACAATATCTTACCACTGTCCATATTTCTACATGAAGTGTTAACCACTGCTACCATATCTTGCCACTGTCCATATTTCTACATGAAGTGTTACCACTGCTACCATATCTTGCCACTGTCCATATTTCTATATGAAGTGTTACCACCGCTACCATATCATACCACTGTCCATATTTCTACATGTATTGTACCACTGCTACCATATCTTGCCACTGTCCATGTTTCTACATGAATTGTTACCACTGCTACCATATCTTGCCACTGTCCATATTTCTACATGAAGTGTTACCACTGCTACCATATCTTGCCACTGTCCATATTTCTACATGTAGTGTTACCACTGCTACCATATCTTGCCACTGTCCATATTTCTAGATGTAGTGTTACCACTGCTACCATATCTTGCCACTGTCCATATTTCTAGATGTAGTGTTACCACTGCTACCATATCTTGCCACTGTCCATATTTCTACATGAAGTGTTACCACTGCTACCATATCTTGCCACTGTTCATATTTCTACATGTAGTGTTACCACTGCTACCATATCTTGCCACTGTCCATATTTCTACATGTAGTGTTACCACTGCTACCATATCTTGCCACTGTCCATATTTCTACATGTAGTGTTACCACTGCTACCATATCTTGCCACTGTCCATATTTCTACATGAAGTGTTACCACTGCTTCTATATGTTGCTTCTGTCCATATTTCTACATGTAGTGTTACCACTGCTACCATATCTTGCCACTGTCCATATTTCTACATGTAGTGTTACCACTGCTACCATATCTTGCCACTGTCCATATTTCTACATGAAGTGTTACCACTGCTACCATATCTTGCCACTGTCCATATTTCTACGTGTAGTGTTACCACTGCTACCATATCTTGCCACTGCCCATATTTCTACATGAAGTGTTACCACTGCTACCATATCTTGCCACTGTCCATATTTCTACATGTAGTGTTACCACTGCTACCATATCTTGCCACTGTCCATGTTTCTACATGTAGTGTTACCACTGCTACCATATCTTGCCACTGTCCATGTTTCTACATGAATTGTTACCACTGCTACCATATCTTGCCACTGTCCATATTTCTACATGTAGTGTTACCACTGCTACCATATCTTGCCACTGTCCATATTTCTACATGTAGTGTTACCACTGCTACCATATCTTGCCACTGTCCATATTTCTACATGTAGTGTTACCACTGCTACCATATCTTGCCACTGTCCATATTTCTACATGAAGTGTTACCACTGCTACCATATCTTGCCACTGTCCATATTTCTACATGTAGTGTTACCACTGCTACCATATCTTGCGACTGTCCATATTTCTACATGTAGTGTTACCACTGCTACCATATCTTGCCACAGTCCATATTACTACATGAAGTGTTACCACTGCTACCATATCATACCACTGTCCATATTTTTACATGTATTGTACCACTGCTACCATATCTTGCCACTGTGCATATTTCTACATGAAGTGTTACCACTGCTACCATATCTTGCCACTGTACATATTTCTACATGAAATATTACCACTGCTACAATATCTTGCCACTGTCCATATTTCTACATGAAGTGTTAACCACTGCTACCATATCTTGCCACTGTCCATATTTCTACATGAAATGTTACCACTGCTACCATATCTTGCCACTGTCCATATTTCTATATGAAGTGTTACCACCGCTACCATATCATACCACTGTCCATATTTCTACATGAATTGTACCACTGCTACCCTATCTTGCCACTGTCCATATTTCTACATGTAGTGTTACCACTGCTACCATATCTTGCCACTGTCCATATTTCTACATGTAGTGTTACCACTGCTACCAATTATCTTGCCACTGTCCATATTTCTACATGAAGTGTTACCACTGCTACCATATCTTGCCACTGTCCATATTTCTACATGTAGTGTTACCACTGCTACCATATCTTGCCACTGTCCATATTTCTACATGTAGTGTTACCACTGCTACCATATCTTGCCACTGTCCATATTTCTACATGTAGTGTTACCACTGCTACCATATCTTGCCACTGTCCATATTTCTACATGTAGTGTTACCACTGCTACCATATCTTGCCACTGTCCATGTTTCTACATGTAGTGTTACCACTGCTACCATATCTTGCCACTGTCCATATTTCTACATGTAGTGTTACCACTGCTACCATATCTTGCCACTGTCCATATTTCTACATGAAGTGTTACCACTGCTTCTATATGTTGCTTCTGTCCATATTTCTACATGTAGTGTTACCACTGCTACCATATCTTGCCACTGTCCATATTTCTACATGTAGTGTTACCACAGCTACCATATCTTGCCACTGTCCATATTTCTACATGAAGTGTTACCACTGCTACCATATTTTGCCACTGTCCATATTTCTACATGTAGTGTTACCACTGCTACCATATCTTGCCACTGTCCATATTTCTACATGAAGTGTTACCACTGCTACCATATCTTGCCACTGTCCATATTTCTACATGTAGTGTTACCACTGCTACCATATCTTGCCACTGTCCATGTTTCTACATGTAGTGTTACCACTGCTACCATATCTTGCCACTGTCCATGTTTCTACATGAATTGTTACCACTGCTACCATATCTTGCCACTGTCCATATTTCTACATGTAGTGTTACCACTGCTACCATATCTTGCCACTGTCCATATTTCTACATGAAGTGTTACCACTGCTACCATATCTTGCCACTGTCCATGTTTCTACATGTAGTGTTACCACTGCTACCATATCTTGCCACTGTCCATATTACTACATGAAGTGTTACCACTGCTACCATATCTTGCCACTGTCCATATTTCTACATGTAGTGTTACCACTGCTACCATATCTTGCCACTGTCCATATTTCTATATGAAGTGTTACCACCGCTACCATATCATACCACTGTCCATGTTTCTACATGTATTGTACCACTGCTACCATATCTTACCACTGTCCATGTTTCTACATGAATTGTTACCACTGCTACCATATCTTGCCACTGTCCATATTTCTACATGTAGTGTTACCACTGCTACCATATCTTGCCACTGTCCATATTTCTATATGAAGTGTTACCACCGCTACCATATCATACCACTGTCCATGTTTCTACATGTATTGTACCACTGCTACCATATCTTACCACTGTCCATGTTTCTACATGAATTGTTACCACTGCTACCATATCTTGCCACTGTCCATATTTCTACATGTAGTGTTACCACTGCTACCATATCTTGCCACTGTCCATATTTCTACATGTAGTGTTACCACTGCTACCATATCTTGCCACTGTCCATATTTCTACATGTAGTGTTACCACTGCTACCATATCACACCACTGTCCATATTTCTACATGTAGTGTTACAACTGCTACCATACATGTAGTGTTACAACTGCTACCATATCATGCCACTGTCCATATTTCTACATGTAGTGTTACAACCGCTACCATATCATGCCACTGTCCATATTTCTACTTGAAGTGTTACCAGTGCTACTATATCATACCACTGTCCATATTTCTACATGTAGTGTTACAACTGCTACCATATCTTGCCACTGTCCATATTTCTACATGAAGTGTTACAACCGCTACCATATCATGCCACTGTCATTATTACTACATGAAATGTTACCACTGCTACCATATCATACCACTGTCCATATTTCTACATGAAATGTTACCACTGCTACCATATCTTGCCACTGTCCATATTTCTACATGAAGTGTTACCACTGCTACCATATCTTGCCACTGTCCATATTTCTACATGTAGTGTTACCAATGCTACCATATCTTGCCACTGTCCATACTACTACATGAAGTGTTACCACCGCTACCATATCTTGCCACTGTCCATATTTCTACATGTAGTGTTACCACTGCTACCATATCTTGCCACTGTCCATATGTCTACATGTAGTGTTACCAATGCTACCATATCTTGCCACTGTCCATACTACTACATGAAGTGTTACCACCGCTACCATATCTTGCCACTGTCCATACTACTACATGAAGTGTTACCACCGCTACCATATCTTGCCACTGTCCATACTACTACATGAAGTGTTACCACCGCTACCATATCTTGCCACTGTCCATATTTCTACATGAAGTGTTACCACTGCTACCATATCTTGCCACTGTCCATACTACTACATGAAGTGTTACCACCGCTACCATATCTTGCCACTGTCCATACTACTACATGAAGTGTTACCACCGCTACCATATCTTGCCACTGTCCATATTTCTACATTAAGTGTTACCACCGCTACCATATCTTGCCACTGTACATATTCCTACATGAAGTGTTACCACCGCTACCATTTATTGCCACTGTCTAGATTTCTACTGAAGTGTTACTTCTACACTATCTCTAACAACAGTCCATATTACTACATAAGAACATTTATAACTTTGTAAGAAGCCATTTCGAGTATTTCTATATAATTAGTTTGATGCAGTAGGTATCCAATGCTGCAAGGGGGGTTCTATGATGAGAATGAGTGGTGCATGTTGACAAGTCAGAGACACCAGGTTCATCTCCTCATCCTGTGGCTGAATCCCTCTTGAAACACTGTTCTTTTAAGCAAAGATAACTACATGTACAGCTTTAGTAGTCATTTATTTGCATCTAAAATAGTAAGTAAAGAGCCCTCACTATCCCTACTTTTTGCTATTAATATTGCTATTTAACCCTACTTCATCAAAAAAATCCTCCTACTTTTAACACTACTTTATTGTTATTGGTCACTTGAAAGCCTTCTATTATAGAAAATTTTAAATATAAAACTGGTCAAATTTTAACATGTTAACTCAAATAAATGTTGTCCGGTTAGCGCAGTGGTTAGCGCACTGGCTTCTCACCACGCTGAATCGGGTTCAATTCCCTGCCTGGGAACATGTGAGTTTGGTTAATGGTCACCAAGCCAGACAAGTGGGGTTTTTCCGGGTACTACGGTTTTCCCCACATCACAAGACCACCCTCTCGCACAACATTGTGCCAACGAGAGTGACTTAGTATAAGTTATCATAGCTTCCTTCACAATCATTGTAAAATATATAATGTTTAAACTAACTCAAATAAACGCACATTTTTAAGGAAATTACAACAAAAAAATCAATATTATGGCAAAATGAAGTGTAAAAATAGTATTGGAAGAGTTAGTGGAAACAATTCATTTTTTACACATAATATTGACATATTCTTTTGCTAAGCTTTAAACTTTTCATATGATACCGAATATTATGGGGTCACTAAGCATTTTAACATCAAAAATCATTGAACATCAGACACTATTAGTTCACTTATACAACTACATTCCATATTGGATGGGAGAGTATATCAAGTAGACTCACTCAAAAATCGGAAATCAACAACATTCCAACGGACTACTGAGGTTCATTGAATTACAGCTGTGAATATTTCAATCATTTAAGAGGTATGGGAAAAATGTTAAAAGAAAACATCAAGGCTTCACCTAACTAACACCAGTTTACAAATGTGGCTTGTACAATCAATCACTACAAGAATGAGAGAATGTGTTGCAAACTTGCAGTTTCTTTGAATTGTGCTAATCAATCTTATAAAATGAATGATAATTAATTTTTTATTTTTTTTATCTATTTTTAAAGTTAAACAATAAACATATCTTATTGCATTTTTAATTTTATTTTCTGTTTAAATACATAATATATATATACCGAATGTTTTGTTACACTGTGAGGCAACGGTTTTATACTGATCTAGTAAGTTGAGTTTACAATCAATCAATTTACAATCCTTGATAATTAAACATACCTAGTTTTTTAGCTCACCTGTCACGTAGTGACAAGGTGAGCTTTTGTGATCACTCTTCGTCCGTCGTCCGTCCGTCCGTCCGTCCGTCCGTTCACAATTGCTTGTGAACACAATAGAGGTCACAATTTTGACCTAATCTTTATGAAACTTGGTCAGACTGATCATCTCTATAAAATCTAGGTCAAGTTCGATATTGGGTCATCTGGGGTCAAAAACTAGGTCACTAGGTCAATTAGTAGAAAAACCTTGTGAACACAATAGAGGTCACAATTTTAGCCTAATCTCAATGCAACTTGGTCAGAAAGGTCATCTCTATAAAATCTAGGTCAAGTTCGATATTGGGTCATCCGCGGTCAATAATTAGGTCACTAGGTCAATTAGTAGAAAAACCTTGTGAACACAATAGAGGTCACAATTTTAGCCTAATCTCAATGCAACTTGGTCAGAATGATCATCTCTATAAAATGTAGGTCAAGTTCGATATTGGGTCATCCGCGGTCAACAACTAGGTCACTAGGTCAATTAGTACAAAAACCTTGTGAACACAATAGAGGTCACAATTTTAGCCTAATCTCAATGCAACTTGGTCAGAATAATCATCTCTATAAAATCTAGGTCAAGTTCGATATTGGGTCATCCGCAGTCAATAACTAGGTCACTAGGTCAATTATTAGAAAAACCTTGTGAACACAACAGAGGTCACAATTTTGACCTAATCTTTATGAAACTTGGTCAGACTGATCATCTCTATGAAATCTAGGTCAAGTTCGATATTGGGTCATCTTGGGTCAAAAACTAGGTCAGTAGGTCAATTAGTAGAAATACCTTGTGAACACATTAGAGGTCACAATTTTAGCCTAATCTCAATGCAACTTGGTCAGAATGATCATCTCTATAAAATCTAGGTCAAGTTCGATATTGGGTCATCCGCGGTCAATAACTAGGTCACTAGGTCAATTAGTAGAAAAACCTTGTGAACACAATAGAGGTCACAATTTTAGCCTAATCTCAATGCAAATTGGTCAGAATGATCATCGCTGTAAAATGTAGGTCAAGTTTGATATTGGGTCATTCACGGTCAATAACAGGTCACTAGGTTAATTAGTACAAAAACCTTGTGAACACAATAGAGGTCACAATTTTAGCCTAATCTCAATGCAACTTGGTCAGAATGATCATCTCTATAAAATCTAGGTCAAGTTCGATATTGGGTCATCCGCGGTCAATAACTAGGTCACTAGGTCAATTAGTACAAAAACCTTGTGAACACAATAGAGGTCACAATTTTAGGCTAATCTTAATGCAACTTGGTCAGAATGATCATCTCTATAAAATCTGGGTCAAGTTCGATATTGGGTCATACGCAGTCAATAACTAGGTCACTAGGTCAATTATTAGAAAAACCTTGTGAACAAAATAGAGGTCACAATTTTAGCCTTATCTTAATGAAACTTGGTCAGAATGATCATCTTAACATAAGCTAGGTCAAGTTTCATATTGGGTCAACCCAGGTCAAAAACTAGGTCACTAGGTCAATTATTAGAAAAACCTTGTGAACAAAATAGAGGTCACAATTTTAGCCTTATCTTAATGAAACTTGGTCAGAATGATCATCTTAACATAAGCTAGGTCAAGTTTCATATTGGGTCAACCCAGGTCAAAAACTAGGTCACTAGGTCAATTAGTAGAAAAACCTTGTGAACACAATAGAGGTCACAATTTTAGCCTAATCTAAATGTAACTTGGTCAGAATGATCATCTCTATAAAATCTAGGTCAAGTTCGATATTGGGTCATTTACCGTCAATAACTAGGTCAATAGGTCAATTAGTAGAAAAACCTTGTGAACACAATAGAGGTCAAAATAGACTTAGATATGGAAAACTTAACAAATCTTCTCCAAAACTAGAAGTCCTAGGGCTTTGATATTTGGCATGTATAATTACTTTATGGACATCTACCAAGATTGTTCTAATTATGCCTCTGGAGTGATAAGAGGCCCTGCCCGGGGGTCGCAAGTTTTACATAGGCTTATTTAGTGAAAACTTAAAATCTTGTCTAAAACCACAAGGCCTAGGCATTTGATATATGGTATGTAGCTTTACCTTGTGGTTCTCTACCGAGATTATTCAAATTATGCCCCTGAAGTGATAAGAGGCCCCACCTAGGGGGTCACAAGTTTTACATAGGCTTATATAAGGAAAGTGTTTAAAAATCTTCTTGTCTGAAAATGCAAGGCCTACGCATTCAATATTTGGTATGTATCATAACCAAGTGGTCCTCTACCAAGATTGTTCAATTTATGCCCCTGGGGAGAAGAGGCCCTATCCTGGGGGGAGTCACAAGTTTTGCATAGGCTTATATAGAACAAAAAACTTCTTGTCTAAACCAACAAGACATTGGCATTTTATATGTGGCATAACCTAGTGGCCCGCTACCAAGATTGTTCAATTTGTGCACCTGTGGTGAAAAGAGGCCTCACCCTGGGTGTCACAAGTTTTACATAGGCTTATATAGGAAAAAACTTTAAAATTTTCTTGTCTGAAGCCACAAGGACTAGGTCTTAAATATTTGGTTTGAAGCATTGCCTACTGATAGGGTCATGTGGGGTAAAAAACTAGGTCAGTGGGACAAATAAAAGAGTGGCCTCTAGGGGCCATACTTTTCATTGGATCTTTATGATAATAGGTCAGAATGTTCACTTTATTTAGCAAAGCTACAGGTGAGCGATACAGGGCCATCATGGCCCTCTTGTTTATATATATCATATGTATGCACTGTGCTGTTTGTGGAGTTTTGTGCTGTTCTTGGCATTTACCCAGTGCCATTAAACCGGGTTTATGTTTAAGCTTTTAGCTACTGAGTTTCTGTAGTTTTTCACATAAGTATTTAGTTATAAGGAAAATCCTATGTATGCTATTGCAAGTTGTCCTAATTTTAACTAGTTTTATGGCATCCAATGTATAACCATAAAAGAATTTGTATGGTAGCACTCGAATTGGGTTAAAATTGTTGCTAAAAATATCATATAAAAAAAACCTGCTGAAAACTAAAAACGTTGCATCCTCTCCAGGTTCAACCCAAGAGTGTGGCGGACAGATGTGGTTTACGAGCTGGAGATGGAATCATCACCATCAACAAGACCAACACAGACGGACTGACGCACGAACAGGCAAAGATGGAGATCATCCGCTCATGCAATGATATAGACATGGTGGTCATGAGGTATGTTTGGCGGGGCTTATCAGCCAGGAAATAATCCTGAGTAGACTTTGGATGACTGTTGCTAATTAACAGTAGGAAATGTCAATAATATGTTTATCTACCTGTATTGTTGTCTTATTGGTGTATCGGTTGTGTATTCAATGGAGTTGTCTCTATATTCTGCAATGGAATAATTTATTGCTGGGGTTATAACCAAGTACTCAGCTGTGCGCAATTAGCGAATAAATGCCGCAACAATTTCCTGCTAAGATCAATGCCTGTTGCTACATTCCTTTACATCTGTTTTCATTGCCAGATCAATGATCTCATTTCTGATCATATTGATCAAGAAAGTACTTGGGTATCTGTGATAATCTTGCATTGATACTCCAACCATGATTGGTTGCACCCATCATTTGAAGGACTTGGTCTTTCTGCAAGCTGTGATTCCTGTTCACTCTAATCTCTTCATAATATTAATTTTTAGCTGATGATCTTGCATTCCAAATTCATCATTGCCTTGCTGAAAATATGCAAAAAAAAACATTGGGCTGTTTTAATATAAAACCGCTACAATTTCATGTTCATGAGCAATAAACACTCCACGGCTCATACAAGTGAAACATTTTAAGGTTGTACTGATGACCGTTTTTCATTTAAAACTAACAATTTTGTTTGTTTATTGTAAAATTTAAGAAAATGACAGTATAGCTCATGTAAGAACTGGTAAAATTCAAGTCAAGGTGATGTTTATCATGTTTCATCTTGAGATGAGGGGTCTTGTTTCATCTATTTTTCGTGCTTAGGAAAATTTATATTATAGATTAAATTGTTTTTGGAATTGGGTTGATCTCAAAACAAATGATGAATAACCCTTGTCTCATTTAAAATGATAATTGTACTGTATTACAATTGTGGAAAACCATAATGTGAAAACAATGTTTGGAAGTATTTACCTTTTTTTAAACCAAATGATTTCATGATCAAGAAAACATTGCCATGTCTGTTAAATATGCAAAACCAACTTTGAAAACCAGGCGTTAACAGAGTGGACAGAATATAGGTTACATACATTCTATAGAAACGTGTGAATGCTGTCTGAAAAACCTCCATCAGTTGTTTTTCTGGAAAAACCAACTGTTGAACAAGAACTGTGATATTTGAAGCATTCAAGATGCTATCTGTATGATTGTGTAGCGTGTAGGTAACAACATCATTCCACCCACTCCCTCTCACAACTTGTCCTGCTGCCAACATGCATTCCATGTAACCTTTATAATAGATTTACAATCCCCAAAAGAAAAGAAAAAAATAATGTTGATATTATGTTTATGTGTTATTCACAAACATTTCTCATTTTATACCCAACAAACTTAATATTTATTATAAATGATGCCCTTTAAGTAAAGTAATTTAAAAAATAATGCTTATTTTGCAATTTATGATATACCTGGCACACATAGACATACATGTGTAGGGGAATTATTTTTCGCTTGTTTCTGAAATTTCTACATGGTATGTGATATCTGCCATTTCATTTTTACCTTTTCCTAGTGAAAGGCCAATTTACAAAGCAGCGGGCCAAAAATGTGCCAAGTGAAAGGCCATCTCTTTCACTTTGAAAAGGAGCAAACAAAAAGTGAAAAAGTGCTTAAAAAGCCATGTTTTGATTGTACTTTATTGTATCTAAACATTTAAACAGTATGATGTACTTGCATCATGATAAAGTGCAGCAGTGCATCAAGTTTTACACAGGGTGTACTGTATGGTTTGACATTGATAACAATAGATATACAACTTGCAAGTATCTCTTGGTTCGAAAATATAGGTATGGTAGAAAATAAAAACAGCGTAAGTCATAATAAGGCATACACAAGACACACAATAAAAATTGATGCAAAAATATCTTTTTTTAATCTTAACACATTATCATGTTCAACTATTTGACTAGAATGATAAAAAACAAAAAAATGGATTGATTTGTGCACAGATAAAAAAAGTATTAGTCTTTATAAATGTGTTTTTTTAATTAATTCATGGCCTCAAATTCCCCAGTTAAAAAGGGGCAAAATATCGTTATTTTTTTTATCTGTTCACAAACGGCATAGGCTTTTTCTGGTTTTGATCATTTAACTCAAATGAGTTAGACATTATATTGCATTAAATTTAATTAATAACTATTTATTCCCATCAACCTATATTGTGGTTGCTGTTTTCACTTGTTTTTGCAAGAAGGTAAAGTCTAAGTAACTGCCCGTAGAAAATATAGGCTTTAAAGTGATGTCCTATATGTATCTACCGGTATATAATATATAACATTCAGGTTTTAACTTGAATATGTCACATACTCACATTTTTCTTCTCTTTAATATTTGAACACAGTATTTAAATGTTTATCTTATACTATTTTATTATGCCCCCGAAGGTGGGCATATTAGAATTGCACCGTCTGTCCGTCCGTCCGTCGGTACGTCCGTCCTTCCGTCCGTCCGGCTCAGTAACTCGTGTCCGGGCTGTAACTTTCCCTTGTATGGACAGATTTTAAAATAACTTGCCACATGTGTTCGGCATACCAAGACGACGTGTAGCGTGCAAGAACCGTGTCCCTACCTCTTAGGTCAAGGTCACACTTAGGTGTTTATTCACAATGGAATGCTGCATATAAAGACATAGAGTATAGGTTGTCGTGTCCGGGCTGTAACTTTCCCTTGTATGGACAGACTTTAAAATAACTTGCCACGTGTGTTCAGCATACCAAGACGACGTGTTGCATGCAAGACCCGTGTCCCTACCTCTTAGGTCAAGATCACACATAGGTGTTTATTCACAATGGAATGCTGCATATAAGGACACAGAGTATAGGTTGTCGAGTCCGGGCTGTAACTTTCCCTTGTATGGACAGATTTTAAAATATCTTGCCACATGTGTTTGACATACCAAGACGATGTGTCGCATGCAAGATCCGTGTCCCTACCTCTAAGGTCAAGGTCACACTTAGGTGTTTATTCACAATGGAATGCTGCATATAAGGACATAGAGTATAGGTTGTCGTGTCCGGGCTGTAACTTTCCCTTGTATGGACAGATTTTAAAATAACTTGCCACATGTGTTCGGCATACCAAGACGACTTGTCGCGTGCAAAACCCGTGTCCCTACCTCTTAGGTCAAGGTCACACTTAGTGTTTATTCACAATGGAATGCTGCATATAAGGACATAGAGTATAGGTTGTCGTGTCAGGGCTGTTACTTTCCCTTGTATGGACAGAATTTAAAATAACTTGCCACATGTGTTCGACATACCAAGACGACGTGTCGCGTGCAAGAACCGTGTCCCTACCTCTAAGGTCAAGGTCACACTTAGTGTTTATTCACAATGGAATGCTGCATATAATGACATAGAGTATAGATTATCGTGTCCTGGCTGTAACTTTCCCTTGTATGGACAGATTTTAAAATAACTTGCCATATGTGTTCGGTATACCAAGATGACGTGTTGCGTGCAAGACCCGTGTCCCTATTTCTTAGGTCAAGGTCACACTTAGTGTTTATTCACAATGGAATGCTGCATATAACGACATAGAGTATAGGTTGTCGTGTCTGGGCTGTAACTTTCCCTTGTATGGACAGATAATATAATAACTTGCCACATGTGTTTGACAAACCAAGACGACGTGTCGGGTGTAAGACCCGTGTCCCTACGTCTTAGGTCAAGGTCACACTTAGTGTTTATTCACAATGGAATGCTGCATATAAGGACATAGAGTATAGGTTGTCGTGTCAGGGCTGTTACTTTCCCTTGTATGGACAGAATTTAAAATAACTTGCCACATGTGTTCGACATACCAAGACGACGTGTCGCGTGCAAGAACCGTGTCCCTACCTCTAAGGTCAAGGTCACACTTAGTGTTTATTCACAATGGAATGCTGCATATAATGACATAGAGTATAGATTATCGTGTCCTGGCTGTAACTTTCCCTTGTATGGACAGATTTTAAAATAACTTGCCATATGTGTTCGGTATACCAAGATGACGTGTCGCGTGCAAGACCCGTGTCCCTATTTCTTAGGTCAAGGTCACACTTAGTGTTTATTCACAATGGAATGCTGCATATAACGACATAGAGTATAGGTTGTCGTGTCTGGGCTGTAACTTTCCCTTGTATGGACAGATAATATAATAACTTGCCACATGTGTTTGACAAACCAAGACGACGTGTCGGGTGTAAGACCCGTGTCCCTACGTCTTAGGTCAAGGTCACACTTAAGTGTTTATTCACAATGGAATGCTGCATATAAGGACATAGAGTATAGGTTGTTGTGTCCGGGCTGTAACTTTCCCTTGTATGGACAGAATTTAAAATATCTTGCCACGTGTGTTCGGCATATCAAGACGACGTGTCGTGTGCAAGAACCGTGTCCCTACCTCTAAGGTCAAGGTCACACTTAGGTGTTTATTCACAATGGAGTGCTGCATATAAGGATAAAGAGTATTAGTTGTTATGTCCGGGCTGTAACCTTTTCTTGTATGGACAGATTTGAAAATAACTTGCCACATGTGTTCGACATACCAAGACGATGTGTCACGTGCAAGACCCATGTTCCTACCTCTAAGGTGAAAGATACACTAAGTGTTTATTCACAATGGAATGCTGAATATAAGGACATAAGAATGTAGGTTGTCAAGTATGGGTGGTATTTTTTTATGCTCAGAGGCAATTTAAAATAACTTGCCATATGTATTTGTTTGATTTTTAACTTTTCATGTACTGACCTTGTTCATAGGTCAATGTCACATTCTGGGGCATTCGTCACATACTGTGCAGTTAATAATAAAATGTTGAGTTAAAACTGTTACAGAAAACAGAATACATTGTCAGATGTTTAGAGAAAAGTATAAAGGAAATCTATTACAGTTTGTTAATCATCTTTTTTATGTTTTTTGGGATAAAAAAGGCCTGTTTGTAATTTAAAGACTAAATCATGTCTTATTTTTCATTTTACAGGGGCGCTGTACAGATCTGGCGCCCAAAGGTGACACCAATGTCTGATCTCATGCCAACCGAGAAGCCCCAGCCCATACAGACAGCCACAGGGGACCAGCTGTACACTGTCCAGAAAACCTCCCTCGCCAGGGACCAAGTAGATGTGAGTATTGTATACACTGACAAAAGAATCAGCTGGAATCACATATAATTACATGGCCAATCCAGTTGGCTGGAAACTTATATGTATACACAGACAAACAAGTTGGAAGGAATCTCATATGTATACACTGACAAACTAGTCGGTTGTTATCACATATGTATATTCTGACAAACCAGTCTACTGGAATCACATATGTATACACTGACAAACCAGTCTACTGGAATCACATATGTATACACTGACAAACCAGTCAGTTGTTATCACATATATATATACACTGACAAACCAATCTGCTGAAATCACATATGTACCTATAATCTGAAAAACAAGTCTGAAGAAATCTTGTATACACTGCCAAACCAGCCGGCTGGAATCACATATGTATACACTGACAAACAAGTCTTCTGGAATCACATATGTTTATTCTGACAAACCAGTCTGCTGGAATCGCATATGTTTACACTAACCAACCAGTCAGTCTGATTGCATACGTATATACTGACAAACCTGTCTACTGGAATCGCATAAAAAACAACAAACAAGTCTGCTGTAAGAGTTGCACATATTGTCTGAATACTACCTTCTGAAGTGATTTCCATTGCTCCTTGGGTATTTTTGGAACATAGCTTTAACAAAAAAACTTTAAACATTTCTTATATTATTAAAAGCAAGATGCAGAAATGCTAAAAATCCCATAATTATTAAAATATTTCTTGAATCATGGCTGTCATTTGTTTTGCAGGAGTCATCCAATATTGGAAGCTCATACAACCGGTCAGCAAAACCATTCGGGGGTGCCCGGTTACAGATGCAGCCCCAGCAACCACCCCAGCCACAGTATGGCAGTGCACAGCCTGACTATGGGCAGCAATATCAGCAGCAGGCCCCAGAATCACCAAAGCGGGCTGTGCCCAATGTAGTACATGCTCAGTTTAATTCTCCCATTGGCTTGTATTCAGCAAGTAACATTGCCAAAACATACTCTTCACAGACATCTGCCATTCAGCAGGAAATTGAAAAGTAAGGATGATCATGATTCTATTAGTCAAAAATCTTTTGATGTTTATAATTTTCTTCTTATTTTTATTACAATTGTGTGCCCACTTTGGTCTTTATCAACCAATTGATTTATAATTTCTTTAGTTTTGTGTCTGAGTCCATGCAAAAAACATAAACATCAATCTGAGCATTTTGAATGATATGTTTAATAAAGGAACTGTTTTCGTATCAAATATGAGAGAACATTGGTCACCTGCTGGAAATAAAATATATAAGTATATCTTGTGTGAAAACTTGGTTCAAAGCTATACTCACATTTCTTACATTTTGTTGAAGCCTTGATGTGAATGATGCCCCTCTCGGCACTAAGATGACAGGAACCTACCAACGTCTCGACTCAAACCCCAATCAGTCATTTGGAACACAATATGGCTCCCCAAGTTCAGGTGAACAGGCATCAGAGTCACCCACAGGCTTGCCTGACAGCCCATCTGAATCCACTGAACGCTTGTCTGGTCAAGAGAATGGAGTGAATAGTGACGAGCATGAAAATTCTCAAACTAACACAACAATTAATAACAGTAGGTGTTTTGCGGTTTGTTTTTGTTTCATCATTCTGAGTATTTGTGATTGATATTTTGTCATGTAAGGGGTAGAAGAAATATCAGAAATCAACCACAAAATGTTAATATTTCTCAGAACAGTTATAACTGGAATCTAAACTTCAGTAGGAAGAATTCTTGGTCATAAGGCTGCAAAATTTAATAAGACCAAGGTTGTGTCTGTATTTCTCCTTATTTTGGTAGATGTTCCTTAGGATGTCATTTAAAACAAAAAAATATTTACGTTATATGAAGGATTTTTATCATTCAAAAGGAGGATTATGATTTGCTTAAAATGTCCTTTAAAAGCTATAAATTTGTTTGTTCTTCATCGTAAACTTTTTAAATGTTAGTGTGTACAATTTACATTTTATGAGCAATGGGAAATCTTGTTTGTCTGTTATGTAAGTGATTGAAATATCTCTCTAAATGTTACAGGTTGATAGGTAATTTATGATGTAAGATTTGGTTCATGCATCAATAAATATTGTCAGCAATGTTGATTCACATTCGTTAACAGTTTCTCTTGAGTGCACTGTATACTGAACAAAAGAACATAGTATTACTTTCTTTCTGTTTTCAATTTTTTGTTGGTTTTCTTTGTGCTTTAGACCAAGAGCTTTAATTCACTAATTGATTGATCTATGAATTTTATTCTGCATGAGTTTTGTTCTGGCAGGATGTTGTTTCCCCCTATTAAATGGCCTATTTGCTCTTATAAACCTACATATATTTTACTGTTGACAATATTTTCAGTCATAAATATTATTCATATAACACATTGACATTGTCACTGATTAGATTTCTACGTTCGAATCCATGCATGTTTTGTCGTGTTTAACTGTTACATAAAGCGTAGGAAAGTCATTCAAAACTTAAGGTATTTGATAAATAATGTGTGTATTTTGTTCAAGTGTCAAAGTAATAATATTAATGAATTAATTTAACTTGGTTGAGGAGGTATATCAAATAGTGTTTTTCCATATAAAATTACCACATAGTTTTTTGGCTTGAATGAAAGCATTTTTTATTAAAATGAGTCATTGTGAACGTCGATAATGACTAAGCAGTTTTTAAATAAAAAAGCCATGACTATCAAGATTTCTAAATTCGAGTAAAATGACCTTATAAGGATTTGTTATACAAGTCAAGTCAGTTTAAACTTGTACAAAAAAAACAAGGTTTACTGATATGCTTAAGTAAAATTTAACAATAGAGCATACAGTGTAGCAACTAGGACTTTTTAGTTTACATTTTGTAATGCTTTAAAGCAAGTCATTAACATGTATATTGATTGTAAAATCAAAGAACTTTGAGAAGTAATTGTAGCTCTTCATTCATGATTTACCTCCCCACATAACAGGTGGTCCCTCTGGTTTCCGGTCTGTGACGGCTCCCACAGCAATGTCAAACCCTGCCCCACCTCCCAAGCAGGAGAACATGCACTGTACTGGCTGCACAAACCTCGTCACGTACGTTCAATTTCAGTTAAATATTAATTAAGTATTCCAAGAAAAATTGAAAAAATAAAAATTAGTTAAACTTATTATGCCCCCTTTTGAAATAAGTGGGGTATATTGTTTTGCACATGTCGGTCGGTCGGTCGGTCGGTCTGTCTGTCTGTCGGTCGGTCGGTCGGTCGGTCGGTCGGAATACCAAATGGTTTCCGATCAATAACTTGAGAACGCTTTGACCGAGGGACCTCATACTTGGTATGTGTATTGGTCATCACCAGCAGATGAACCCTATTGATTTTGAGGTCAGTGGGTCAAAGGTCAAGGTCAGTGTGACCTTTACATGAAAAACGGTTTCCGATCAATAACTTGAGAACGCTTTGACCCAGGAACCTCATACTTGGTAGGTGTATTGGTCATGACCAGCAGATGAACCCTATTGATTTTGAGGTCAGTGGGTCAAAGGTCAAGGTCAGTGTGACCTTAACATGAAAAACGGTTTCCGATCAATAACTTGAGAACGCTTTGACCCAGGGACCTCATACTAGGTAGGCTTATTGGTCATGACCAGCAGATGAACCCTATTGATTTTGAGGTCAGTGGGTCAAAGGTCAAGGTCAGTGTGACCTTTACATGAAAAACGGTTTCCGATCAATAACTTGAGAACGCTTTGACCCAGGAACCTCATACTTGGTAGGTGTATTGGTCATGACCAGCAGATGAACCCTATTGATTTTGAGGTCAAAGGTCAAGGTCAGTGTGACCTTAACATGAAAAACGGTTTCCGATCAATAACTTGAGAACGCTTTGACCCAGGGACCTCATACTAGGTAGGCTTATTGGTCATGACCAGCAGATGAACCCTATTGATTTTGAGGTCAGTGGGTCAAAGGTCAAGGTCAGTGTGACTGTAAGCTGAAAAAAGGTTTTCTGATTGTCCATATTTTATTTTCTTATATAGTAGACAGTAGAAATTTATATGTCACTAAATGCATGAGTTGAAGTATCAGTTTTCAGTGAACATCTAGTTTAATTATGCCCCCCTTCGAAGCAGAGGGGTTATATAATTGCTTTGCACATGTCGGTCGGTCTGTTGGAAGACCAAAGCTTGTCCGAGTGATAACTCAACAATTCCCGGACCTATGGTCATCAAACTTGACATGAAGATTAGGTATGACCAGTAGATGACCTGCCTCATATGCATCCAATGACAAATCAGCTGTCATTTCAGTCCATGCATATTTCATTCAATTGTCCAAATATTTCTGGCAACTTGGCGCTCAGGGGGCATAATGTTTGACAAACATCTCTTGTTTCAAATTAAATTTTGTGACTAACTACATAGGGTTATCAGATGGAAAATTGATAAAAAAAGACAACATTTGCATGTGTATGCAGTGTTTGTTATAGTCAAATTCATATTCATAGTATATTGTATATTTCAGGGGTGTATTTGTGCGAATCAAGGGAATGCCATATCACGAGAAATGCTTCAAATGTGTCAGATGCGGGGTCTTTTTGAAACAGAAAGGTAAAACCCTCATTAATATTTGCTTTTTACATCATAATTATTTCAATGGAATGTTAACATTCTGTATATAATTTATGTGCCTCCTTGAATTATGATAAATTATGCATAAAGGCAATGATATAAATTCTTGGCCGCGGCTTAGTATTCAAAATGGAAGATTTACTTGGAACAGTTTATTTTTGTAACCATTAAAATGTTATCCCAAATTTTGGGTTCACTATAATGGCACTTTGATTTTTTCCTGGCAGGTTATTTCATGATTGAGGGTCAACTTTACTGCGAGATTCATGCGAGGCAGACAGCACAGTCTCCAGGGGAGAACATGAAATATGCAGGAGCTGTTTATAGGTAATAATAATTTTAATGATGTGATTTAAAATAAGTCCTGTTGTCACTGAATGTATACAAATCAATGTCATTTGTTCTTTTCTATTTTCAGATAAATGATCAAATGATGACTAAAATATATGAATTCAGATCCAGATGAGTGAAGTAGTTTCCATAGTAACCAGTGTGTACCTGATGACCCCAACAATTCATTGTGTGTTCAATATTTAAGAAAAAAAATTAATAATATGTATACTTCATTTTTTTGAATGTAATACATTTCATAAACTTATCCAATCCCATTATGAGTTCGTATATGTATTGTAAAAGGGTACTTTTTAAAAGAATTATATTAAATTGTGAATTATGAGAATGAATACTAATGTTCTTATTGGTCATTATTTCAACATTACAGAATATGATAGTAACTCTAGTCAAAAATACAGGTATTCTGAACACAGTTTTGTTCAATCATAGTTCATACTTGTGAATTTAATTGTAATTCTGAATCAACAGCCATTTTCACAACACAGATAACACACATTTTATTCCAAAGCATGTTATTAGTGAAACCTATTTAGTTCTGGGGTGATATATATGTTGCACAAGGTGTTAAGAGTGAATGTTTATGATATTATTTTTTGAACTGATCCATGTCCACACATTTTGATGAGCACAAACATTTGGCCATCCTCACTCTGCATATTGTTAAGTGCAGTAGTCTTTTATAGAGCATATTCTTGTAGCCACCACAATTAACCAAAAAAGTTAATACATTAATTGAAAAAAAAAAAGGTTCAATTACGAAACTGCGTTGAATATGGCAGGATGATAAAGGATAGAGATATTTAGTATGAATTTACATGTATATTGTTAAGTGCCAATTTATTGTTAATGTTTGTGATTTGTATATGTTTGTATACTGGTGCTATGTCATTATATGAATGGTTTGTTGATATTTAAATTATTTTGTAATATGTACAGGTTTTATGATGTTACAGTGATATTTTACGATTGTCCCTCCCCACTGCTCCCCACCCCTCTTGCGCCAGCTATTAATGCCATTATTTTCTCTCTGAACAAACTGTTATTATTGGAAAATAAACCTGACCAACTGACAATCAAACTTTTAGCAAGTATTTAAAATACAATGCAAGCTTTTCAAAGTTTTGTTCATGTTGGCCTTTACACAACTATAAAAAGATAAAAAAATAATATCACTTATGATGATATTGAGAATTATTGTTATTAAAATGAGGAAAGATAGATAAATACCAAATGATTCCTTACACAATTCACAGCGTTCAAGTGTTGATAGGGTTGTCATTTAAAGTTTAGAAATCTTTTTGGACTGTTTTCATCACATTATCTCGGGGTATTAACAAATTAAAGTCATAATAAATATTTAATATTACTGACAAAGCAGTTGTGTTCTCTATGTTATGGTAACAATGCTTTGCTGCTTGTTGGCCCCTTTATACAGCCACACTAGCTTTTAAAACATGTATGTAATTCTGCAATATATTCTTATATTTCTTTAGAATATGAATAAATTGTTTTTATTTTCATATTGTTGTTGTTGTTTCTTATGCTATATCTTCCAGGAGAATGCTAATAAATGTTTGGAGTCATTTTGTGCGTTGATTAATCCATAGAAATAATTCTTCATTTATTACGCATATCAATAATATTTGTGGTCCAGTAATTTTTGAATTATTTATAAACCCATTCCATTTATTACCTTTAACTTCAATGAAATTTTAAGCAAGCTCAAATAGCCTGATACTCTTTCTACACGTGAATATCTTAACCACAGGTGGCAGTTTATCGCTAAAGGATATGTATATAATTTTGCAAACAAAAAACCAATCACCTTCCTGACCGATTCTGCCACCTATGACCTTAACTATTTACATACATATATAGTTTGATCATGACACTCAGCTAGATGGACTACTATCATTTCTTATTCAATGTAGATAAATATTACTTGATGTCAGTGGAGGTTAAACGATCAAGTGTAGCTAAGTAACCTTTTATTAACATTCCAACCACTTGAGGCCCCAAAGTTATAAACAACCAATGTGAAGTACAATGTACTAATATATACTTGGTAGTGATTTATTATTATCAAACAATTGTCAATGGTTACAAAAAAACAGCGTTAATCGATAACCCTAGAACTTGATTATATTACTTAGGAAACATAAAATTTATGTGTATTTGTTGAGGCAAAACCTCGCACATCTAAGTTGGTGCTATAATGGGAAAAAAAAATCCTTTTTCTTTTTTTTTTATGTCATTCAATATGTTGGGCCAATTTTGAAATATTGAAGAGATAGAAGTTGTTGAAATGAACTTAAAATATATTTATATGCCAATATTAAGTATGGAAATACATTTTATTATATTTAACTTGATGATCAGTTGTTTGGATTTCATTATCCATTATGATTGTTTTCTAATTAAACAACACTAATTGCTAGAGGAATATAGTCACTGTGTAAAGGTATATTGTCACCAACCAAGAGGGCCAAGATGGATCTTTATGCTCACCTGAGTATGTGGTTCAGGGTTAGCAGAGGAACATCTATGTGCAATTATTTTCAAAAGGGACAATGGTTTCTGACAAGAAATAATTGATGCTTCAGTTGTCTCAGATTTCCAAAGTTCTATATAAAGTCATATAGTGAAAACTAGCCCCACCCCTTGACCACAAAGTTTTTAAGAACCAACATGGCTTGAAAGTATTTGAGAAAGGGCCATATTAGGAATAGTTCTGTGTGATTATTTTGAAATCTGGCCTGTGGTTTCTGAGGAGAATATTTTCAAAGTTGTCCATATGGTGAGAACTAGCCCCCTGTCAGCCAAGTTATTTTTCAAATCAACATGGCCTGAATGAATTTGATAAAGGACCACTTTAGAAACATTCATGTGAAGTTATTTTGAAATCTGGCCAGCAGTTTCTGAGGTGAAGATTTTCAAAAAAAATCTTTTGGTTGCAATGGCAACACGTGGAAACATTTTATTTGAAGCAATCTGAAAGAGGATCATCCAAAGAATATTCCTGTGAAATATGGTTGCATTTAGCCAAGTGGCTTAGGCATAAAGTTGCTTGAAGAAAAATGTTGACGGACAGTCTCCTGTCACAAAAACTTACTATTAAGCACATTGTGGTAAAGGGAGCTTAAAAGCAGTTTTTAAATCTGAATAAGTGTGCCTTGTTGTGAAGAGTTTCCCCAATGTATCTGAATTGTATTGATATAAAAAATGTGTGAGTTGAACATCTGGCCCAGATTTCTCTAAACTTCTTAATTTCTTGAAACTGACTTCTTTAGCTTAACAGGCTTAAGTCGCTTATTTTAATTAGCTGAAAATGGATTTAGATAAATAAAAAATGGTTTATTCTGATAATCATACAGATTATTACTACATAATTTCTAAAAATTCTTGAAGAAGTAAATTTAACACATTTTATAGAAAAACAAAAATAGTGAGATTAGCTTAATCCTGTTAAAAATAGACTTAAGAAGTTTAGAGCAATTGGGGCCTGAAGAGTAGAAAATGTTCTGATTGAACTCACTTTTTTTTGCTGTTAGTAAACTTCAATACATAGCACTTTGGTAATGAAAGCTCCCCTATTGAGAACATGGAGACAACAGCTCAGATTTGAGGCTGAACTAAGTGTAAGAGTGTTGGCTTTGGCATTTTTTGTTTAGATGAGGTTCACCAACGGCTGAGGTGAGGTAAACCACTGGAAGGATGTGGTAAATCTGATGTGTGAGTTTGAACACTAATGACAACCACATAGTAACGGACTTATTCAAGGCACAACATAATTAACCAATAATCTCAGAGTTAAGATTTCCTTTTCGTATTCTCAATCATTGACTTCATGTTTGTCATTAAACTGAGGGTCCCCAAATAAATGCCTACTTGTAGATGTATTTTCATAAGCAACCTGTTCTCCCTGGTAAACAACAAGTTAGTTTTTTTCTGAATGTCTTTTTAGAAATAATAGCTCTGAACATTACCCCAGGGGTCATAAAATGCAGTTAACTATCAAAATATTAACATGATTGTTTTGACCATCTGACATTGATCCCCGAGATCTTACATACAAACTAACATACTACTTCAGTATGCAGATTTGACACAGGATGTTATTGATCGACTGGGCAAATACGATTAAAATAATAGATTTTTTTAAGATAACATCAAGGAAACTAATTCTTATTTGCCACAAGATCAATCTAAAATCTTCAGTATAGCAGGACTGGTGTTGAACTGATGTACAAGGGCACAGAAAGGAGATGGCAGGGGTCATTGAAAAATGTGATTTACCATGGGTCAAGAAAGATACAGGCACTACTACCTATCATGGTGGTTATGTGTCCCAAGTATCAGAATGATACCTCACAAACAGTGGGAGTAGTTTGCTCCACAGACTCCAAAATAGTCAAAAGTGTAAAAATCATATTCAACGGCATACTACGCAAAAACAAAACAGCCACAAGTCACAAAAACTGTCAGGCACAATTACCCATCATCATGTTTACCAAGTATCCGACTAACAACCCTAAATCTGTGTAAAGAAGTTTGCTCTACTAACTCCCGCCAACAGATCAACCAACTGACCAACAGATATCATATCTTTCTTATATATATTTTCAACTCCAATATACTCTCCTTCAAACTTTGTTGACAGGGAACTAATTCATATCTTTCATGCATAAGGGGACTTTGAAAATCACACTATTTGAAGCTAAGGAGTTAGAGCCAGTCAGTCTTAGAGCCACTGCTTCCTTGTGTGTGACCGCATTTCAATATCTATAAAAATTGGGACAGAAAAATAAAAGCCTAAGTCAATACCATAGTCTGAATGATAAGACATCTGACATTATTACTACTTAATGTAAAATGTGAATCCAGAATCTAGTTCTATCTTGAAGCTATGAGATTGCTGAAGTGTTTGAGGTTAAAATGAAGCATTCTGTGAGAGAAAATTCCTCAAAAGCCACTTGTAGAGATGAAAGTTGAAAACATGAAAGAAGGAAAGGATGGAGAAAGCACAAAGTATGATAATTTTATTTTAAAGTTTATTATTGTTACATCAATCCAAGGTCAACTATTTATGGAAGCATAACAAAACTCAAAATCATACAGCACATTAACAATCATTAAAGATGTCCAAGTTTTAATAGATAGATAACAAGTAACAAAATTGTATTAGAATCAATAAGTTAATAAAAAGCACATTTCAATTTACGCAGAGGCTAATGTTACCAAATGGTGTTACATGTTTGTTCAATTGCATAGAAAAACATCCATAAACAAAATTGAAATTTCATTGCTGCTGTCGAGTAATATTTCCTATGGTGTTATATAACGTATAATATCAAAGCAAAATAACAAAGGCTTGATTGTAATCGAGTCATGAACACGGCTTTACCAACATTGAGATTCACGTTTTTATTAAAGGCACTGGCTCTTGATATGCAGAATTAAGAAATGTGGTATGTCCCATCAATTGTTCAAACATTACCAATCCTAGCACTAACATTTATCCAAATGTGTTCACGTATATAATATAACAACAGTAAAACAAAGTAAAGCAATGGTATATTTCATGTTTACATGTATACAATGACATAAATACAACATTTCTGTACATTGCAATACCCTATGTTATCTACATGTATAAATTAAAACAAAAAACAAACATTCCCACGTATTTAGGTGATTTTTTAGGATACACATACAGTTTCGTGATGGCTTGCAATGTTTTTATCGTGAATATCGAGGATATGAAGATTGGATATAGCGTGGTATAAAATATTCTAAAAGGCACATTCATAGATAGCTGATGCCAGATTCTAACACTGCATGATTTGAATGAGCCATAATGTGCGGTAAGAATCAATGGCCTATTTCAAAAGCATTTATCAAAACGTATCACAAACGAATGTATAAAAAGTCCATACAGAAAATGATCAACATCTGATTGTGTAATAATAATCAAGGTTATAAAAGGTATAATATATTCTTAATTGTACAAAAATTATGCTGTATTCAATCAACCCCATGACCTAAAACGTGTAAAAACATCAAATGACTATAGCAAAGGAGGTTACAATAAATACTAGTTTAAAAATATGCACATCAAATGTTTACACAAGAAAACCATTGGGCAATGCCTACATAAATAATTACATGATAACACTTATTGAAGCATAATAATGCTACAACATATAAATGCTAGAATGATAATTAAGGTGTAGCTAACAAAATGCAATATATGTGAACACGAGTCATTATTACACCGACTGAAGGCTTCATAAGATTTACCACTATGTTCTTGCGCAGTCACATATACAATTTTCTATTTATGCATAATAACCATGAATGGCATAGTAAAATTCTACAATTTTCCCTTAAGTGATATAAACAATGCCGGTTAAAGTACATGCAAGTCTAAAAACATGCAGTAAGGTGCAGTTGATTTTCTATAAGCCAGAATTATTTTCCTTTTCTAGTAGCACTCAATAGTTTTGAGGAGCACTGTGGTAAATCTAGCGTTATGAACACATTACACTTGCCCTACTCTAGCTTCTGTACATCAAGTAATATCCCCATCATCAACACGCATTCCTTTTATCAGTGTCAGTCTGACAATACTTAGTTTTAACAACTGTAAGATTGAAGCGTGATCTAATTCATTTTTTGTTTTGTAACGGGTATTTACAATTAATTAAAATATCAAAACTTACTTTTTTTTTCATTTAAGTCTTAAACGAAATCAATCCTAATTCCTACTTTATGGCATTTCATAAGATTAATTGATCATCAAAACATATAACAATTACTCAATTGTTATATTTTTCAATATTTTAACACATGTAATTGTTTGCATACATGGGTAGGAAGGTCTTGCACTAAGGTAAAGAAGGCTACACACAACTTGAAGATTCCTAGGTTAAACACCACTAGATATGCCACGTTTAACTGGCGTGCTTTTTGCAGTACGGCTTTCCAGACTTTGCATAGAATGCCTGACCCTCCAAATTCACCTGGCAAGTCTGAAAAAATATAACAAATAATATTAATTGATGATAAATAAATACTTTTTACTTAAGAATTAAAACAAAGACTACGTCAACAATAAACAACGATTATCCCACAGACCTACATGTACAAACTAATAATTATTTAAACTTTCTGTTGATTTTTCCCCAAAAGCTCCACTAATGCATGTACCAGTAACAGAGTAGTTTTGGAAATGGAACTAGCCAAGCATCAAAAGTAGTAGCCATGTGACTGCTAAAGTGTACTTACAGAGCAGTTGAAGCACTCCGAGTGGTAGTTGTTGTTCATTGCCTCGACCCACTTATCGCCGGGCTCAATGGGGAAGTTGCAGGATGTGCACATAGTCTGGTACATCTGGCGCCAGTCTGAATAAGTGGTAAACATGTTAAAAGGCTTGCTGATGTACGAGCTTGACTTCAGCCCTATATATTATAATAACTATACATTATAACAACAGAGTATTTCTTAAGTCAGATTGATTTTTATATATCTGAAGTTTCTGTTATTTAAATGGTATTTGAAGACATTCATAATCACTTATTATTCTAATCATATCATTCTTAATTCTTTATTTCTACACTATCATCCATTAAATACTCCAACAAGTACAAGTTTATTCTATATAAAAGTACAGCATTAGGACTATTGGTAAAAAACACCCATTTAACAGGCCCAACTGTACAGTTCTTGACAATACAACCTTAATACTGAATAGTAAGATCCCCAGTGACCCCTCATTTCATTATTATCATACTCATCACCAACCATTCTCCTACTACCCTGATCCAACTTATAAGAAAAGAACAACACCACTCTTACCCCTCCTTACCACTCCACAAGTGACACACCCCAGTATCCCCCTCATTCCAAAATCTCATACCATTCTCGCAGTATGGGTGTCCATCCTCCAGGTGGAACTGTGTCCCTCCAATCGGCTGCTTGCACTTGAAGCACAGGAAGCACGCGGGGTGGTACTGCTTGTTCAGCGCATTCACACACTCCTGGAAGAGGGGCAACCATCAAATGAATACCAAATAAGTATTGACATAAATAATTATCCAGGTCAATACTGTAAGGACAGGTAAAGCATGTTTGGTAAGTTAAACAATGAGTCCCAGACCTCAGTAAAACCTTTCAAACTATTTTTAGTAAAAGGAATAGTTCAATAACAGAGAAAAGCATGTGATGACAACCTAGCAGCACAACGATGTGTCATGGTTACCCAAGTCATGGTGGTGTCAGCTACTAATGCACTTTTCTTTTAATAATGGCTCCCTTACCCCGACAATAGCGGCGTCACACTTGGCACAGTGTGGGGCAAAGTAAAGCTCGTAGTCCTTCTCGCAGTAGATAAATCCACCTTCCTCGACAAAGCCCATATTCATCAGCTTGTTGCCGCAGCGAGGGTTGGCACAGATGAAGTGATCTGGGCACCAACTCTTACCCATCGCAGTCACGAATGGCCCTCTGAAAGGTGGTAGCGCCTTGATTAAGTATGATAATTACCATGCATAACAATTACACTTTAAACAATAATACAATGCCAAAAAAGGGTTAATCAGGCAATAGGTTTAACGTTAATTACTCTTTAATATTTATAATCTGATATAATTATTCAATATGACATGAGCTATCAGTACAGACAAACACACTAAGGATATCATGTATGTAACTAAAATAATTTGATCAAATTTCCTCTACCCCCTACCTAATGGGTCCACCACAGGAATGGCATATGGGCACCCTGCCAGCGTCTGCCCCTGTCTTCACCACAGCGTCCCCAATCTTACCCCTCATAGCCCCCACACCCGTAGGTTTTGAGGGGGGAGCTTTAGGGGCCTGGGGGCGCGATGCAGGTGGGGCAGCTGCTGGGGTAAAAGGTGGGGCAGCTGAGGGGTTGAAAGCCTTGGCAGGTGGAGCAGGAGGGGCCGCTGGGGCACCTTGGCCTGGTGCCCACACTCCAGGCTTGGGAGCTGGATAAATAGTAAGAAGGCATGTAAGCAATAATTATGAATATGTGTCTAAGTGTTTTGATTTTATTCCAATTTTTAAGCGTGTCAACGTGTTAAAAGTTATGTTTATAGTCAGTTTTTATTTTAAACTTTGCCATAAAAATGTTTCAAGATCCCTTTAAACTTTTGTTATTTTGCAAAAAGATAAATTTTCAAACTTTCTATAATTTGATTCCTTTTATTGTTTTGTAAAAAATTAGAAATAAACATTACCTGGAGGGGCCTTTGCAGGGGCCTTTGCAGGGGCCGGGGCTGGGGCAGATCCCTCACTGTAATATGAAACAATTATGTTAACAGTCTGGCTTGTTTGACTTACAAAATGCTACAAAATTATTTTGTGAATCAAACAAGCATTTAATACAATATATCATATAAAAAAATCATTAAAAATGAGTATAGCTGGTACCTAATTTTCATGAAATCCACAGGAAAAGTATTTACAATATCTTAGGTTTGTCTCTACTATAAAATTAATTTGCAAAATAGCATTGTTTAAACATGAAATCTAATTGGTATAATAGACTCATCTAAGTGACATGAAGCAAGTTTTGTTGTCTATTTTTGAATGACTAACTTCTGGCCATTAATAATAATACATTAACTTTACCAGTGATCATGCAAGCCCTGATAACAAATCAAAGAATCAATAATAGATTGATAGAAAATAACTGATTTAATTTAAGCTCTTCATCTTTAAAACCATCTTTTGTTTTAATAATTTAACATTAGATATATATATATATATAACTATGAACAGGCTTAACAAGGTCCTGTCATACATTAATCACATGATTAGGCCAAATTGCTCCGCCCTTTTATTGCTAGACAACAAAACAGAAGACAGCATCAAAAACATCCCTCACTGTTGTTTCTATATAAATGTCATAAACAAGTAAAAAAGCAACAATTTAGCAACACAGCTCAGCCAGTATACCATATTTGTCTTTATAGATGCACATGCCCTATTAAATAGTAGCGCAGGCATTTTGTGTGGGTCTGGGAATTGAACGTTGCCTAACAAGACTGATTGCCAGTAAAAATGCATCTTTTTCTGCTGTAAACATCATACCTTCCAATATTTTATATCAAGCTCACTGCCTGATTTCTTTCATATAACCCACTTCCAAACTTTATTATAGTAAGTTTACATAAAATCTTTACTCATTTAGAATTAGCCCATACGGTAAAATTTGATAAACACACTGCACATCTATTGAAACAAATATGGTAAAAGCAAAAAAAAACAACATCACTTTTATGTGAAACCTCCAAATATTAAACACAGACTGCGCGCTTAAATCAGAAAGATTTCACAACGAATTCATACAGAAATGCATTCAAACATGATTAAACTCAGTGGACTGTGAATTTAATAACATTTCAATGTTTATGCATGCAAAACAGATGTGAATGCACACAATACTACATGCATTTTCATCATTCTGTACGTAGATTGAACTTCTGCTTGGAACCAAAAGAAGTGCATTTCTGTATACTATTAGCCAAATATTTCAGCCTTCTGCCCTTCTAGCCAATGTCTGTTACCATAACTGGCGTTCAATTGCTTTAAAAGTAGTGGACTGCTCAGGAGACTGTATAACAGCCTTGTACCGTTGGTATTCTTTTTCATGCACAAGTTGGAAAGTTTCAGAAGGGGAATACAATACAGGCTCAGCCCCAGTAGTGTTAGCATTTTGACCTGGTGTGAAGTGGGCTTCAGAACAAGGCTTATACGATTCTCTGCAAAGGCCAAATAGCGGAAAATGTTTCTACTACATTTAATGATACTAGATGTATTAAAATATAATGATCTTTTTTTTTTTAATCAATCCACCGTACATGAAAGCTAACCTCTGTACTTAACCCGTGAACAGAACTCTGCCATTTGTTGTTTATTCAGATTGCTATTCAAAAGAACTCATTGCCAAAACTGAATGTGTGTTATAAGAAATTGCATGTGACGTCAACAGACCCTCTTCTCAAACTTTTAGCAAAATTTATATTGATAAATTAAAGTCCTTATAATAGAGCAAGAGTTCAGCCCTCTCTTATCAGCTCTGGTTACACAGTATGAGTAACTAAGAGTTAAAGACAATTACCCCAGTTGTTTTTCTAAAACTTTAATTGTGCGTGTTTGTTTAACTTCCTGCGGTTTTTCGTCCGTGGATTTTTCCTCTGGATGCTCCTGTTCACGCACGAGCTTAAATGTTTCTGACGGGCGGTACAAACGTTTACCCTGAGCATCATATTGAACTTCCTCACCCTGTTGTTGTCCATTTGTCCTGTAAAAACAAGTAACTCGAACATGCAGTTATATAACATGCAGGGATATTAAAGGGGGTTATAGGGTGTAACTTGTTATTTTAGACTTTTAATTGTGACAATATGATTAATGGTGAAATACCTGTAAAAAGAATCTTTTACAAAACACCTGCATTATATCCTACATTTATGTAAGGGTCTACAATACAGTTTTGTTCTATGTAATATAGACTATTGAATATGATGGTAGAAAGATCCTGAATATAAATGATACATGGTACATATAATATAAAATTAATATAGAATGTTCTTATACTATCATATGTAATAAATCATATTTACTCTATAAGTCTTACAGCTGCAATATAACACTTTTTTACCTAAAACTTTTTTTGAATATATTCTCCACATTGAAATTTTGGCATTACAGGTACTCAGTTATCCAAGGGAATCAAAACCTTAAAATAGTTACCTTAAAATAAGTACTTCTGTTATAATTATTGATATTAATAAAAAATAAGGAGGAAATTTTAAATGCTGCAGAAATCCATGCAAACTACAATAAAATTGCAGAATATACTCAAAACTTCATGCAATTTCGAGAAAACTATGGAACATAAAGAAGAACTTTGTTCTGAACTACGCTAAGGGACACAACTCTTCAATGAATAGAGCACTGGAGGGAGATAACTCCATGCTTTTTACCTCTTCCATGGAGCATTTGGGCTGCTCTGTGGGGGCTCTGTAACAATTAATTAATACTCAATTTAGATGGTTATTCATATAAATAGTGCTTGTTCATTAATATTTTGTAATGTCATACTCTCTCCAAAGGCTTCAAATTGAATTACAGACTAGAAATTAAAAGGCAATTGTAAAAACAATATGGTAAGACTGACCATTATCAGACATTTAAAAACTTTTGGCCAGGTTTTGATGAAGTGAATTTGGAGTAAGTATGACATCACTTCCTGTTGAGGAACATAAACAACAGGTGCTCAGTATCCCAGGTGACAATTACCCATTGTCATTGTTGGCAGGTATATTCATCTGTGTTTGTACGCTGGTGGCTGAGTAGAGCCCTGAGGGAGAGTTGAACTGTTTCACCACCCCGCCCTTGGTGCCTGCCCCTACCATAGTGTTAGGGGAGGGGCTCCGTCGAAGGTCAACTGTGGGGCGCAGGGCTGATGGTGGCTCTGTAAGGAAGCTCTTTATTTCTTAAAGATGCACTCATACTCCCAAATACATTTGTTTTAATTTACCAAAAAGAATGAATAAATATCGAAAACAGTGGTTCTTATGAAGGATACTGTGCTTACTTTGAAGAAAAGTTTAGAAAACATGGTATTTCTACCTTATAAGATGAAAGCTAATCACTTTAAATCTTTTTGCACTTACCAATCATCTAATATTTGTGTGTTTCCAGGTATTAAATGCATGGTTACAATCTTGTTATCAGTTATTATTATTTTCTATAAATCAATGCATTATTTAGTAAGTTTTTTAGGTTTATCACTCAAAAATTATGCGTGTGATACATGTGTATGTATTGATTTTAAATACGAGTCTTACTTTAAACACATACCAGCTGAGACACTATCTGGACAATATTATTGTCTATTAAACTTGATTCCATTACACTCAATTTCTTTAGCTAAAAACATTTCACTTGTCTCTTTACGCAAAAATAGATCTTAAACTCAGAATATTGAGCTGATAGCTTAATTTTCAATTTAATATTTAGAGTTACAATTTCATTATATGTATGCAGGTCACAAGCGAAATAAGGTTACCGTAAATGACTGGGTATAAGACGATAGGGGGTATTAGACGCAGGGAAAAAAATCTGTGAAAAATCCGAGAAAAAAAACTTTTAATCTATGTTTTTGGTTAAAAGACGCATAGAAAAAATGTCAAAATCGTCCGGCATTTTCAGCCACCATGTTTGTTGACAGTGACAAAAATTTTTTTTTCGTGAAAATGGCGATGGTTATCTTTAAAACCATACTGTCGAGAATGAAAAGTTATGTTATGCAAAAACTATTTTGACAGTGCCCATCTTTGTTTTTTTATATATAAAGTTTGATTATTGTTTAATTCAATTTATTATTCAAAATAATATTGAATACCGTAATTCACAAGAGTTCGGACACCATAAATTAATTATTTTTTTCGCTCTCCGAATACATAGAAAATTATCATTTTTACATTTTATTTCCATGTTTGTTTAACCTGCCTTTTTTCTTCATGTTTGCTTTTTACCACTTATTAATTTATCCGTAGTAATCAATGGTCATAAACTTATTTATTACGCCTATAAGTGTAAATCCTTCATGAAGTTAATTAAAACACCATTTTATACATGCACTGAACTGAATAAACACATTCTATCGGCTTCAGATCAAAGAGTCACACTGTGTGACGTCACATAACTTACAGTTATACCCACGAGGATCTCGTGGAGAGCATGGACATTGCTATGCAGGATTAATGTATAACTGTACGATTATTGCTTCATAGAGTCTATAAGTGTGGTACAAGTTTGAAAGCTTATTGGCAGATCGTTTTACAAACATGCCATGTCGATGTTTTCTTAATCCCTTGATTGCCATTGTTGTTTGTTTAATCCTCAAATTAATATATCACACTTCCTTTTCAACAGGCAATAAATCGTTTAGGATGGGTAGTAACTAATTAAATTGTCACAGTGGTGTATACGGTTAGGTAATCTAGCCAGGCATTGTAAAGATAAAAATCAATAATCTTCGTCTGTGAAACTTGGTAACTATGAAAATAATGATTGATGTCCTTTGGGTGTCCTAAAAATTAGGTACGCAAAATAAATTATTTTGGGAAATAATTATGTGTGTCCAAATATTTAGAGTGTCCGAACTCTTAGGTGAATTACGGTAACTTGAATCGAAAAATATTTTTGTTGAAATTATAAACGTCTTACGATATACCGTATCCCGATCTTCAACTGCCGTTTTAACCCGTATATACTCGATCAATATGACGCGAGTAACATCCCTTTCTACATAAATCTAAACAAACTCTCGCTTGAAATTGACCTCAGAAAAAAAGTTCAAAAAATTGTTACTGGGTATTATACGCAGGCATTTTTTTGCATCAAAATCTGAGGGAAAAAAGTGCGTCTAATACCCAGTCATTTACGATATGTTTAGTATATCACAACAATTTGACATAGCATATTCAAACCAAGTTATTTTCTACACAGTTGACTTGCTCTGTTAGGTTTTCTAAATGTCTATAATGTTTTATAGACTATTAAACATATCTTCATAAGGCAACATTGATCTACTTCTCCTCATCCTTTTCCAATCACTACATTAATTAATGCTGTCTGACCTTTAAATTACCCTTACAGACAAACAATTAAGACAGTAATTAGATTAGTTTATTGATGGAAGGGCATTTATTATCTGATAAATGTTCATTAACAGCTCATTGCTACCCACAACTTTAAAGATATCTTGGGTTAACACCATAGATAACAAATATTCACCCCATAACTGGAAGTGAATAAGGAATGAAGATTGAAGGTGTTATTTATCTAAAGGAAATAAGTAATCTGACCATAATTGTCATACAATCATAGCAAGCAGTAATTTTTTGGTGCAAGTTACTGCCTTCTAAAAGCTGTTACCCCTTGCGAAAAAATGTCCATTTTTCACCAAAAGTTCATATTTTTTGCAAAATTTGATTAATGTAGAATAAAAAAAGAAAGATTTTTTTTTAAATATGAACAAAATCTTGACAAAACTTACTCTTTCAAAGCATGATGTATGCATAAAAAAGTTAGAGTATGAATATTTACCATTATAATAGCTATTTTGGCCTGATTTTGTATTTTCCCAAAGTCAACTTTTCTTCCCAATTTGCACAGGCACAGGCAGTAAAAATAAAAAAAAATAAAAAAACTGGCGAGAAATAAGTAGTTTTCTTAACATTAACTGATTGAGGACTCCTCCGATTGAAAAGGTAACAGTCCCCAACTTTTCTCATTGAGTTTCTTACAGTTAAGAAAGCTTGATACAAAATGCCACACTTGTGCTTTTTTTTCTACATGTCATGTATGTGTAACACATTCATATTCATTCTGAGGTATTTTATTGTCTTGCCAAATTTTATGATGCCATGAAAACAGGGGAACAACAGTGAACAGTGAGGTTTGTGCTTTTTTCTTGTTATTAAATCAGACAAGAAATATAAAGTCATTCCTCAGTCCAAGTAGTAACTGTCTGAGATTAGAAAGAGACTTAGCCGGATCGTCTGAGGAGCGGCAGCCTTCCAGACAGACCTAATCATGAACATACGAGACCTAATCATGAACATATCAGACCTAATCATGAGCATACCAGACCTAATCATGAACATACCAGACCTAATCATGAGCATACCAGACCTAATCATGAACATACCAGACCTAATCATGAGCATACCAGACCTAATCATGAGCATACCAGACCTAATCATGAGCATACCAGACCTAATCATGAGCATACCAGATCTAATCATGAACATACTAGACCTAATTATGAGCATACCAGACCTAATCATGAACATATCAGACCTAATCATGAGCATACCAGACCTAATCATGAACATACCAGACCTAATTATGAGCATACCAGACCATACGCTGGGTCCCATCATGGATGTCTCCACAAATGTTCCATTTCACCCAAATTCTCCGGTTAATAATTCTAAATAGACCTTCATCATTGATCTATGTCTTGATTTTGACACTTTTGGACCCAAGGGTTATTGACGCTTGAGTTTAAAGGCTGGTCAAAGCCTCACGGTCTAATGACTCACCCTGGCCACTGTCAAGAGTGTTCTGGAGGAACTTGAAGGAGCGAGACTGGTGTGAAGGCTGACCCGCGGGCTCCTCCACCTCCTGGTACTTGGAGTAACTAGGCTGACTGGAAACACATACAGAATCAACACTGAAACTCGCCATTCAAGACTCATTACTAGTTGTCAGAATAAGTAATCTGTATATGATCTATCTTACTGAAAAGTGCTACATCCATATTTTGTAAACAATTTAACTTTGTTTTTGTTAACAGTATGCATTAAACGTCCCACAGTAGCCTGATGAGAGGGGAACTATATATTTCAATACGAAGAATTGTGAATAATACCCTCATTTAAATTTGCATTCTGAAGTCTGTCATTACGGTACTGTTTATAAACTGAAGACTACCTTAGATTGATAGTGGCTGTGGCCTTGGAAATGTTGTCAACAGCGCCTGGGTTGTACGGTGCTGGCTTGCTTGGAGCTGAGTTGAATGGCTTAGGTGCGGCATTGTACACCTGAAATATTGAGAAAGTATACCAAATACATGTTAATCTTTTTGATCCAAAGTGGTACAAATGCCTTGTGCACTCCATTGAAACTAAGATATAAAGTGAAATCATAAGGAGGTTAACACAATTCTGATAAAAGTTTTAACAATTATCAATCGATTGATTTCTAAGCTTAACACTACAGTGGTTGGAATTAACACAAGCTATCAAGCCCTGCACTGGTAAAAAAGTCCATGCTTGCTAAAATTAGGTTTTATATAGCAGGGTTTGTTAAAAATGTAGATGCCAGACTTTCGGGAATTCCAATTCGGGCCTGTTCATCCGAAAGTGTAATTTCGCTGACTGACACTGTGCACTGACACTATGCATCACATATGGTTACATGTGCAAGATCTGCTCCAACCTGGTTTTGCTGGCCGGTGGGCGGGCCTCCAGATCCGTAAGAGCTAATGGTTGGGGCCGCGAACGTGTCATAACTCTGAGCTGTAGGACCTCCACCTCTGGAAAAAATAAGGAAACTCATCATTAAATTCACAGAAAGAATCATAATGTTTTGGTTTGCAGGTTTTTACACATTTATACATACCTGTCATCATTGTGACAAGATGTAATAAAAATGGACAATGGATCTTTGACAGAGAGGGAGCCTGAGAGACCTTCAGAGTAGTTAATACTGTGGATTTATAAAAACAAATTAAGTGCTTTTGGCAATGTATTCATAGGGTAACAAAGGAATGATTTTCATCAGATGTTTTAAATATATATTTATCTATCAAGTCTTCAAAAAAAACCTCAAAAAGTATTAGTCATGCAAGTTAGGAAAAAAAGGTGGTTTAAAAAACGTGTGGGTATCTTTTATTTAAGCCATTTAAGTGTGAAATTCAAAACGTCTATATTTTATACAAACACACCCTCAACATTTATCAAGTGAGTCAGATATGTTTCATGTATGAAAGGAAATTGATTGTGAGTCAACTTTTCAACTGAAAACAAACCATTATAGTCTATACCACGGACATGCTTTTTAAAACAAACTCTCATGCAAAGGCATACAGTCAAAACAACTTTTTGAGAGTCTTCTAAATGTCTGAATGTCTTGCATATGTCAGTTAGTATCTTCACCGTAGAAATCAGTGAAGAACAAACTGATTATCTTTAGAAGGTTGGAAGGTTTTTCAAAACATTTCATTATTACCAGTCAGACAAAGGCTAAGATATACACAATAGTCACCTATTGTAGTATAACTATTAAAGACAGGTTGGTATTTGTTGGTAATATGATGGTTTATGCAATATTTAATTATATCCATAGATAAAGTATCTGATATCAAGTCTCCATGTCAGGTCAGTTGGATAATGAAAGAAGTCACCAAAATTGACTGCAATAGATTGAATCTCATCAAGCAAACATTTAACATGGCATAAAATATATACAGTTACAATTTCGGCAAATTTAAGAGTGGTAAATACAAATGATACCATAATATACCGCTATTGACTAGCAGTAAGTTTAACAAATAACCCATTTTATGAAGGTCTTAAAAAGGCTAGAAAAAACCAATAGGACAGTGCTTGGTCCAAAATCTCAAAACAAGAAAGGCCTCCCAACAGTGGAACAGACTACTGAACATCTCCCCATCAATACATCAAAAACATGACCAGATTTCACCTTCATGTTCAGCTGTTAAACATCTCCACAACACCCTTGCCAACAATATTGTACCCAGAACTGCTAATGTGGGAGTGCAGAGATAATTCATAAATAGGCTAACTTTCAAACAAATCTGAACCAAATACCATAGTTTTGCACCAAAGTGATATATTTTCCAGGTAAGTTATATGGCAGAGAGAGAGAGGAATGTTGTAGTTACTTCAGGCAGCTACAATGCCTTCATGGTAGGCTGGAATTTCATACAAGACCTGGGTACATTACAGAGAAGTAGTTATCTAAGATTATTATCTATGGTGAAAATTGTATACCTCAGCCTTAGGTGTTCAAACTGCCATAAAATACTAATTACACATATGCCATACAGAGTGTTTCCATTTAAAAGAATTAGTTTACACTTCTTTTTATTTAAGCTTGCAGCTTGCAGACAGCTAGAACTCAGATATGCATGCATCCCTGTTGAGCCTATTTCTTTGGTACCCAACTCCTGTTCTGTGTCCACTTTCAGAGGCCAAGAAAATGTGCCCATGGAAGAGCTGAAACCCACAACCTCATGGTAGAAAGGCAAACACCTACATCACTCTTACCCTACTGAAATAACATTATTATTATAGTACATGTACATGACAGGAATCCATTACAACATACATTTTATTTAAACTTAAGAATTTAAGCTTAGATTTTGTTTCGCAGCAATTAGAAATGGAAATCTGATCATAATAAAGTATATGACCTCCTGTGTAGCGCAATCATTATTTTGCATAACAGTGCAGAAAACTTTGAAAACAGTCTTTCTAACGCATACCTGGGATAAATATGCTACCAACCAATGAAATCATCTCAAAAAGATTGATTTAGGTTTGTTCAATATGTTAAGAGATGTCAATATTTCAGAATATTCTAAAATTACCCAGAAAACATCATTATGTTTCCTGAACCCAACCTGACCTGGTATGTTATCAAAATACCCACTGTGAAAGCTACAAATACCATTCTTAAACCTGTTAAGCCCACTATCATATCTAAAGAATGTAACTTTTAAAGCTAGAGATTGAAATTTAAATTCTAAATAAGAATACTTTCGGAAGCTTTTATATCCAAAGTATCCAAGTGATACGAAAAATGGAAGCAGATAATGAAAATGTTTGCTTTAAGAATTTGTGCTAAATAGCCATTTAGCAGTAGATTGTCAGTGAACTGAATTTATAGAAACTTGATTTTAATTGATTCTGACATGCTATTTGCTGAATGCAGAAAATAAACAGTTTCTTCATTTCACAGCCGTCTTATGAGTAATAATGGACAAGCTGTAAAAGTCACCACTGATATTATTATACGATGTGGCATAACATTACAAACTGGCTAATGCAGAGGTCTTTACTATGACAACTTCCTATTTTTTTGCTCTATGTAACTGCCCTCTGATTTAACAAAGGTCATTTGATTCATTGCCAATCAGAGAAATTTCCTGATGCACTGAATGTGCATGTGCAAGACATTTACTTCATAATCAGATATGATATTGATAGCAATGTGCAAATCATTTCCTAGAAATGGTAACATATCTGACCAACATAACTGTAAACATACTGAAGATCTAAGATACTCACCAACCATGATGCATTAAGTGCATCTGGGTTATTAACAACCAAAGATCGCTATATTAGAAAACAAAGTTACACCAACATTCATCAAACAATGATCCATCATGACAGCAGGCATCTGGAGGCACACCTCTGTACCTTACATCAGAGTGGCTTGACATGATTTAAAACTTAAAGTTATGAATAAGTGAAACTGAACTTAAAATATTTGCAAAAGTTATTTACCATTGTCTTTCACACATTCCAAAATATCAGGGGACATCCTTAATGGGCGATACCCACAATAACTTCAATTGACTGGGCTGTTTTTATTACATCAAAGAGATGTCTTTTTTTCTCATGTAAACAATTTTCACACTTTTTCTATGAAGTCATTATCCTTAAAAGATGTGATAGTTAATCCATGAAAGCCATAAAATTCCTGATAAGTGACCTAGTCATGTCCTTATTCTAAGCGGTCGAAGGGCCCTGTTGAGATTTCAAACTTTTGGAAGCCCTGCTGCTGACCATCATACATTTTGGTGACCCTGGTCTTGAGCACTGGCTGCTGTCCTGTTCAATATGTTCAAAGTCAATCAGGACAGATTTAGTTCCCCCTCAAGGCTAGGCTAACATCTACTATCTCTTCCCCAAGGCGTGTAGGTGATGGTGCTACCTCTGTGGAATGCTGTTCTCAGATTAGATAAGTTAAAACATATGTGCCAAATTATTTCCATACACAAACAATGCATGTTACCAGTACCTGTGAGATTGAACAGGGGGAATCATATTGACACAATCATACTACACAACAGGAGACTAATAACTGGTTTACCATCTATAATAGCTGCTGAATCATAAAGGGCTAGACAGAATTGCAGATTTCAGGCCCTCTTAATTATGTGAAACATAAGGTGTAAAGCTTCAAATGTTCCAACAGGACTAGAAGAAATAGCCTTCAAATCAAGACCATTTACAGGAGTATGAATTCTTAATGTGAAAATTGTTGACTATTATTAAGGCATTCAAGATCTACAGTAATTGTCATCAATCAAACATTCATAAACTCTAGTTAAAAAAAGACAAAGAAGAACTTCCAAAGCCCCTGCAATCTTATAAAAGTGAAACCGTTTTCTGCAGATTTTCAATGCACGCCTGATCAATATCTTGCCAATAATGATTCTTTCTGCTGTGCCAGCTACATTATTGCTGCCTCAGCAGTTTTCTATTGATGTTAATGTGATTTGCAATTAGAAAACTCATATTAATAGTACAGAAACAATATCATTACAGACATAATAAATCACACAACTATTATTACTTCTGGAATAGAATTCTGTATATCAAGTACAAAATGTGAACCATGATTTTGTTTTTCTGCTATAGACAGGTTGGCAAGACGTAACAGTTCATATGGTCATCGCCAAGCAGTAATTGATAAGTTTATTTTATAGCATCACTGACCAGTAGCAAACTGTGGTTGGCTACTTTGCATATGAACACATTGTTAACAAAATGTGTCTATTAAACAGTATACTGTCAAAGTTTAAAACCAGTTTCAGAAGCAGTCAACGGATTTTTGGGTGAGCTGTGTACGAAACTCAGAATTCAGCAAAAGTGTCTGTCTGCAAAAAAATCATGTACATGTAAGAGAAAGTTCTTCACATTTAACCTCAGATCAACCATGTAAACATACCACAGCAAACTGTCTTACAATTCCAAAAAAATATTTTTGGCAAGCAGCTCAAATAGCATACTTGTGATTGGGAAAACAAAAATAACTTGCAATGAATTTTATGGCAAGCAAGTTCTCGTCTCTGGCAATGGGCTTCCCACCTGTATATAAACATCGAAGCGCAATAGATATCGAAAAAAACATTTTACATTCAAATAAAAATTATGAATTCAGGCTCTTCTTTATTACAGCAATAAATGATCAGTAGTTGTTTCTTGCATCAGAAGAGAATAACTGAGACAACAGGTTCATGTTAATACATTCAGAACATTATTATAATATAAAGTATACAACCTATGAAGAATGTTAATCGGTCTTATCACCCATTGCTAAGCAGCAGTCATGACTCTTAAATCAAAAATACCTTAAAACATCACATACAATTTTATAACCACAAATATCTTGCAAACATGCTTTCAAGTACACACAATTCAAATGCATTCATGCTTTTTACATATCAATTATCAATAAAACAATGAAGGGTAGAATTGGGATCACAGTGCAAAAACAAAACCCTGTGCATTAACTATCTATATGAGATTGTAAAGTAAACGAAGGTGGGCACATGGTATACTGGTAAATCCTTAGTTTCCTCAATTAAAGTTGCTTGTTTCAATCAATGTGATTCAGAAGAATATGAAAGGTGTATGCTGAGAGTTGAACAGACAACTTCTACCATCACCGATACCTGGGCACATGATTACGAACAGTCTTAAGTTTGAGTCTAGACTCAGCACCAGAAAAGCATGTACATTAAATCTCCAAGAATCTCTTTATTCCATTGGTGTTACAAAAAGTCACAATAAAAAATTACAATGAAATGATGATTTGGTGTTTTGCCACCTGAGTCTGAACTCACTCTTGAGACTGTTTGTAATCATGGCTCTGGTAACCAGTACACTTAGCCTAAGCAGATTGAAATGCCATGTCTTACTTATCATTATCAATAAGGAAATATGAAATCACGAAGCTGATAACATTACAATGAAATACAGTACTTGTTCTTCAGTTTCCATGGCAATCAGGAAATATATACCAGTTTTTCAATTGTGTCCTTCATACATGACAATGGATATGGGTTGAGAACGGCACATGTCAATGTGGAAAGGAGGGCTCAATTTCATCTGCGAAAACTCTGCTCCACAGTACGGCAAATACCATGCCAACTTACCTATGACTCATGTGGTAGTCATACCTATGAGAAAATATATACTGAAGTCACTTAAAATGATGGTCATAAATATAGTATAGTATAAATATAGTATCACATTTATATTAAATACATTATAAATGCACATGAAAAAACAAAAAGAACACATCTGATTATTGCATGCACAGAAAACATAAATAAAAAAAAATAAGTAAAGGTATCCCAACTCTACCCTTCAGCTATTTTATAAATCTTATCTACAAAAAATTTGGCAAGTGACAAAGTGATAGTCAAGCAAAATTTATTTTAAATTTCCAATGAAGTTTATTTTAAAATCTTTGAGAATTTGCCAAAATTTGTTTCTTGAAATCTGCAAACATCAACATATCCATTAAAATGCCATCCATTATTTTCTACAACAAAAACTTCTCTCTCCTAATATCTATGATAGGAAACTAAAAACAGTTCAAACATTCCGGATACTCCTACCACGGTACACTCACTTACCCAAAACCATTTTGTGTCTTCTTCTTTTCTCGTATTCTATTACAGGGCAAAGAAATTTAATTACAAAATAAATACAGGATGGATATCATATAACAATCTTTAGAATATAGACTAAATTTTCAGCCAATGAAATTAAGAACTAGGCTGAATCATTAAGAATTTTAACTTTCGCGGGTTTTTAAAGGTCCGCCTACTGCCACTCATCCACTCATTTAAATGATTATGAAGGCTCCATGCCTCTTTCTTAATCATTAAAATGCTACTTCATGTCAGATATCTAACAGATACATAATAAGGATATCTGTTTGTTTCAATTCATTAAGTGATTTGTTCTGCTCTTTCTTTCTGCAAAAAAGTAACAGTTTAGGTTACTCAGTACTGGTATGTAAAACCATGAATAAAACTAAACATGCCTGTGACAGTTTTCATAATATTGCATTTGAGTCCATGTGATTAAAGTGTCATTTTTATATGCAAAATAATAATAATAGTTCACATGACGTTATGCTCAGATACAACCAAATTTAGCAGGCTGTGATTTCAAGCTTGGGAGACCTCTACCAAAGGATAACGCTTTGCATCACTACATTGCTTAAAATGATACATCAAGGTTTAACGTTGTGAACACTAGGCTAAGTGTACTGTAAAATAGATAATTCATTAGAAAAATGGTGTACTTCAATGATTTCACAAACAATGTAAATATACATGTATTCTTCTATGATTAACACACCACAAGTACTGGCTTTCAGCAGTGAGCTTAACAGATAAAAATCATTTGCAAATGTTAAATCAAACTTGGGCGCAACAACGCTTTTTTCTTGGGTCTACACAATATTGACATTGTTTGGTGAAACTATTTAATCACACAAATCACGACAGGATATATTTCAGCCTTCAGAGTAAAGGTTTACATGGCCATGAGCTCATGACTAACACTTTTGTTATGTAAAACCAACTAAACATATTAAATGCAATAATTAATAATTAATTAATGAAATGAAACCCATCCTCAAATAGTTTTCACCCAATTCAATACTAACACTATCTGTTTACAGACTACTTTCAAATTCAAATGCACATGAAAATTGGGTCACAAGTGACATATGTTCAAAACAAGCCTCTTCTAATCATTTGATAAGACACTTAAGAGCGTGTAGTTAAAGCCCACTGCACTTACATGTACCTATCATAACAGAGGTATGCGACACTCATAATCTCAAAATAGATTGAATCATTGATCATAAAAAACCGATCGAAATTCATTAAAAAGGGGTGTGGCTGATCTTTCTGTATGACTTAAAGGCAATGAGTTTAAGGCTTGTGTGTAAATAATTCATAACTATCTGAACAATTCAGACATGTTGTAATGATATACATGATATATAAAAAGCAAAGTAATATCCTTAAACCCAAAACTACATTATAAAATAACACATGTATACAGAAACAATATTATATATATATATATATATATGTAAAATAATTAATGTCATGAGTTTGATCAGATTCTGGGGGGGTATACCAGAGATAGTGGGTAAGAAGGGCCATGTTTCAATTCCCAGGTGGCCCCCCCAGTGCCGAGTGAATGCAGTCCCCGCTATTCACCAGACCAGGCAAGGTTACAATTGACTGGTGTATTACTCATAACATTTCAAATCTTTCATGACCTGCTAAATGACCCTTAATTGGAAATATCTTTAGTTTGATTGTGAAAATTACACATCTTAATATAACTCATTTTAAATTTCCATTCTTTCAAGACCTGCCTTTTACCCTTAATTTGATAATATCTTTAGTGAGATTAAGATATAATATTATGAATACTATTTTTTTCATGTACTTGTAAGAAACAAATCAAATCAAAATAGCTCTACCTCTGCAGAAGAAGGTCTAGTTTGTTGCCATAGGATACGATGGCATCTTGTGCATCTTTGTGTTTGAGCGTATCACTAGACTTGCTGCCAATCTTCAGTATTATGTCTCCTTGTTGAAGCCCACATTTAGCGGCTAAACTTCCAGGATTCACCTGAAACAATGGAAACAATTAAATACAGCTAAATGTGGATGATTTCATTTATACAAGCAGAAAAACAAACATGACCAGTATATTGTAGCAGGTTATGATGTACAAAAAATAAATGATGGCTGTTATTTAAAACAAATCTGACCTTGCTCTCGCAATATTTATATGAAAACACTGGCATATATATATATATATAGTCTTCTAAAATGCTACACCAGAACCAACTGATCCTAAGTGTTGCATTATGTAATACTTGTAATATGAAGGACTACAAACAGTTAGTTGACAGGAAAAACATTGGACAGACACAGTGATCGAATTGTCTAGGAAATGCATCATAACTGCTTTATTAACTTTTTTATATAAATACACTGTAAACAGTAAATTTCTTGGTACAATACTTTCCCAATTTGTTTTCTTTTCTGTCTTTTTGAGGCAGTGCCAAGTCATTTACATACACTGTGCTGTATGTTCTCATACTTTTAATTGATCTCATGTTATATTATTTATTAAAAATGGATAATACGGAAAACAGATCATACTTTTAAATCATCATTTGACCTACCGGTACTAATAATTAATGTTCTCTAAATAACATACAAACCTACAAACTAGATATATTATGCAATATGTAGGAGCTAGAGTGAAACACACATACAAGAATAAATCATATAATTCTTTTAAAATAACTTATATCTCTTTGCTGGCATCAGCATACCTCATTTACCTGTACTATTTTCATTCAATACTGTTACATGATGCAGACGTTCAGGTTGCCAATATGCGAGAAGAGGATATGCTGAATACCTGTTTAAGCAAATTGAATCTACATCTCAAAGAGCTGCTGTATTACCCTTCATTGTCATCAAAATTTGAGTTAACTTCAACATTCTTATTCGGCCTTGGAAATTGTAACATGCCTGACTTGTATGTACGAATAAATAGAAGGTATCTGCAAATCAGCTAAATTGGGAGGGCAAAGGTTTCAGAGGCCTAAAGATACTGCTGCAGGTGGGTAACATTAAAATTGGCCCGAGCTACACCCCTGCTTTTGGTTTCTGTGAAATTCTGTTACTGCAGTTGTAAGAAGTTTCATGTGAACCTATGTAGGGATATAATTGTTGTCAAATATATACAAGCACAAAATGAGCTGAGTTCAGATTCATCTATAATATATATTAAATTTATTTTGACCTATTTGTTACATCATAACAGGTGTCGGTCAATAGCATTATATGCCAACAGTTCAGTATCAAATTAAGTGCTGGAATTTCTCCAATACTATATTTTACAGTTGATAATTTCTATCTGTTACAAGAGAGGACCTTTGTTTTTACAATCAGTAACGCACAATTACCGATTAAGGCAGTCAAATCAAGAAAGTATTCAATGTGACAGTTCTTTCTCAATGAAACTCAATATCAATATGTCATATTAGTCCAAAATAATAGACGTGTTATACGGGATTCTTCCAATCCCTAACGTCTAAACGGGAATGTGCAAAAAACGGGGGTGTTTTAAAAATATTGAAATTGTTTTAAGTGAAGTATTTTATGGTTAAAATTGATCATAAAGAGTTATATTCATATTTTACCATGTAAGTGAAATGTTATTTTGCACTAAACAAGCATTTAATGCATTAAAACAAGTTGTTTACCTTTCCAATAAAACGAAAGTTGACTGACACAGAAAACAATTATGCGAAGGGGAACACAATTGTAACAACTCAGCCATGGCTGAAATGTTCCGAGCGATTTAAAACTGTGCCCTGAAGCCTTGCAGGTGCCCTTCATGTATATATCGTAATGTTTTGACAGAATGAAATGAAGAAAAGCTGTCAAACTCATAATTATAAGTTGGATATTTATTTTTTGTGTTTGGAACTAATGTAAAATAACATTATCTGGTAATATTTCTTGTTTCTATGATATTTTATAGACGCTATATGCTTTAACCCGGAATTCTGATCTGAACAACTACCCACTTTTGATACTAAACAATTTGTACGTGAAGGATTTGCCATATCAAAAATCTAAAAAATATCTGTCAACGTACAATTATTTGGACTATATATCATATATGGAGATATACTACATATTTATATAACACTGATTGCATCTTGTTTATCATTGTAAAATACAAAAAAGTATCCACCCTCCATGACATGTAATCTTCATTCTAGCATGCGGCAATCAGACAATCCATGCATGAAAGTGAAAGTAGAAATTTCCATACACGGGCAATCGTGATTGGACTACTGAAGTCCTTTCCTCCCTGCATTCGAAAACCCCATGGCGTTGAAGAGTCCTGTCTCTCTAGTTTAGCCTCTAAAGTCAAAATCGACATTTTCAATTTGTTTAACGGTAACACTTCATATAAATCCTTGTATTGTATTGGAATAATTCACTCCATAAAACTTATTTCCTACTCAGCTGTCAACTTTTGCACACGGTACAACCATCTAACATCTTTAGCCGTAAGCGCTTGAAATGAGCGAAACAACCTTCTCAGCGATTATGAGGTAAGTAAAGCAGACAACAGATCTTTAGTTATCCAAAGATTCTTATTCTCGAGTCGTTATCAGTGACCTCCCCTAAGTATCTGAAATGATATTTGCCCTGTCAAAATTGTTGATTCTTTAAAAAAAGTTCTGACTAGTTTCTTATTGTACTGTCATTTAACAAGTTTCATGAAAATCTGTTTTCTCATTTTGAAACATTTCCAAAGAATATGGCATTCTCGTACAGCAGAGGGATGATATACAATGAACTTCGTGTGCCACATATTTATCTTTATGAAACCTTTGATGAATAAGAACGGTCATTTCAAGACCGTTATAATCTGATAAAAGGCGTACTTGAAATGGGGCGAATTATCACCCTTCATTAATATGGATTTAAAAAAATGTAAGATGGTACTTACCCAGAGTTTACCACAAGGCGGAGCAATAGAAGTCTGTGACAAACAATTCGAAACGAGCTTATTCCTATAAGTTTCCTATCGCTATTTTAAATGTACATGTAGTGAAACAAAATTAACAGGTCAACCTTTTGAATCCAAAATCTGTATGGAGCATTTACTTAGGCCAATCGTCTTCTGAAATAAAGGGAACATGTGCAGGCATATTTTAAGACCTGACCTGGTCTGGCCTGCTCACTCAACATTTTGAATTGGGCCATGCAGGGCCAGGCCAGGCCAGGCCAGGCCAGATTTTATACATATTAAGAGTACAAGCTTTGACTGTGACACAATGATAAACATTTATTTAGAAATTAAACTACATGTTTAATATAATATTCACTTACTTTTTTATAAAGCTGTCAAGAGTGTGAAAGGAACATCATATTGGACTGAAATTGTATAACAGCGCAATTTAATTAAAAAAAATATGATGCCCATTTAAATGACTGAGAGTATTAATCCGGTCATAAGGTTTTCGTATGTCTTTAACTGTTACCTATACGATTTGACGGTAACTTAAATTATCATTCAAAACCATGCAGGGGAGCATTAATTGCCTAACCAGGTGTTTTCACTTTATACAGACATACATAATATATATTATCAACAACATTGTCAATAAAACATTCATAATATCATTTTATAATACAAATTATCCTAAGCTTTGGTAGATAAATATGTAATTGATAGTTTATTTGTATTGCATCTTTTTAAAAACTATTTGTATTTTACTGGTGTTTTACTGATTTAAATTAAACTAAACTAAATCAACTGACAATTTTGTGATTAACATGACGCGACCTGTCGGTCAAACTAGCCAGTCGATACCCAACTTACCAATCAGCGTCCAGATTAGGTGGGGCTTATCAGTTGCCCGTTGCTATCCGCCATGGCCATCGACAATCTGCACTGCTCAACAGTAGTGCAGTTACGTTGTTTTTTATATATTTGACGCAAAACATGTTTCTCTTAACTGAATACTGGAAATCCGAAATACTGGCATTTTGCGCAATTTATGCATTTTTCTTTTGTATTTGTTTGATAACAGAAAAACCTTTCAGTAGACTATTTTAACCCTCCATATGTCTTAATGCATCAGTACTTATTATACGTATATTTTCCGTAAGTCTTCAAACAAGAACTATCATTATGACTATTAGTGTATAATATTGACGAGATCTTGCCATTTATTTGTACATATATTTTGAAATTTGTTTCATTCTAGTGTGTAAAGATTTAAATCCGAAACATATACATTCGCTTTTGAGTTGTTGTTTTTGACATACTGTTAATGAAAAGACAATTCAGTTGATTTGCGTTACTTTTTTTATTAAGTTTAGAAACCCCCCACTAATATCATATGTCTACTGGTCACAAAAAAGGAATATACGTACAGATAAAAAATAATCATCTTTGCAAATAACAAATTGTCATTTATGATGACTTAGATAAATTCTAACTTCTATGTTGCTTCTTAGAACAGTGTTGCATTTCATTTAATATGAACATTAGTTCATTGATGTAAACATTAAGGTAGTTATATCAATTTTAATACTTGTACATTAAACTTGTATAAAAGAGGTGATTCTTAAATAATGGAGAAAGGAAGAAAAACAACAAAATCCATTGTGTTTTGACATTTGATCTACAAACGTAGATCTTATTTTCGTAAAGGAAATTCATACATGTTTTGTTTCTCTAAATTTGAGTTTTAAAATAGAGACTGCCTGTCTACTGTAACAAAATTCCGATGTTGTTTAGAAATAAAAAATATACCAAAGTTTAGACATTAATAATTATGTAATAATTTAATGTTATAGGTGCTTTTATTGCAATGTTTTACCACGTAGCATGCATTTTTTTATCAGATTTTAAGGTATTACTTCTATATCAATATCATCTGCTTCTGTGTACTTGTCGGAGGGGCCTTACTTAAGGGCAACGTGAAACTGTAGGCCTATCCTTATCGCTATAGGCGTGGTGTCAAATAAAATCTGGCACGGCCTGGCCCAACAAAAAATGCTGGGTCAGGTTTTAGAACATGCCACCTGAGCCACATCACTTTAAATTATTGCTCGGAAGAATTCTCTTGCTAATGGTCGTTTTGACCTTCACCTTTTGACTTCGAAATCAGGTAATAGGGGACACCTTATTGTCAGGACTTATCTCCTTGTGAAATTTAGAGTTGTTTCCATTTTATTGACCAAAACATTTTATTGATCAAGGTCACGTAAATGTAATTCATCTAAATGTATATGCCATGGTAAACTTTCTAGTAATATAGAAGCTGTGCTCATTTTTTTTTAGTTATTGATCGCAAATCATTTTTGCTACATATATATAAGTCATTGTGACTTTAATAATACATTTCAATAGGGGGCATCTATTTGTAATGACCAACCTTATTCTGAAACAAGGGATCTTTGAGCTCAGGCGTGTTTAGGTTGAAACTAACGGAAAGACGAATAGAAGGACGAACGGACAACAAGAAATTTCCATAATATACCATTCTAGGTTCCGTCATAAGATCGGGTGTTTAAAAAGTTCATCAGGGGTGGAGCTGCTTATTACAATAAATCCATTCTAGGCTGTCAGAACTGATTCTTACAGCTGAGTCTGATAAAACTGCTGTACTAGTTTGTATGGACAAAAAGTATATTATTATAATATATGATAACAGCTCGATTTTGACTAAAGCTTACATTTTATACACTTACGTAAGAGTCTGTTTCCTTGGTAATAGAACAGTATTGGTGTCCATTTTTTGACAGATACGATGCGGGACACCATACCATTACGTGCACTCTACATAAAAACTGAGATGCAGAAAAAAACAATAAGTTTCATTAGAAATTGCCATTTGTGTATTTTGAAGAAAACATTTCATATGCAGTTAATTTAGATTCATAGAAATTACTTGAACGGTATTATTCTTTTATTATTATGCATCTGGTATAATAGACGCTAGAATTACTGACTGATTCAGTTTATATGTTCTTTTTCAATCCATTTTTTGGTTGTCATGGCTCAAAAAGACATTGTTGCCATAGAACTAGTAAAAAAAGATTGCACAGAATTATTCCTAATAAAGCATACCTCTGAGGACCGTTTACGAAAACTAGAACTTTCTGCCCTCATATACCGACGTGAGCGAGTAGATGTTATTTAGTTGTTCAAAATCAAGAATAAGTGTTTGACGAAGTTCATCAACCGAGTTCCTTCATTTTAGTTGTTCTTGTAGTAAAATTACCCATTCTTTAAACCGTCAAAAATCCCATAAGGTTGGAATTTATTTTTAATTCCGTCTAAAAATATGCATGAACTGCTTTTGTTCCAATGGGCAACCAACTGGACAATAGGTAAACAGATTTGATTCTTTGGGTATAGAACGGTCATCTAAAACAGCAGCTTATACTAGACCGATCACAAAGGTAAGTTTTAGTACTCTCGATAGTTGTCAACATCGGTACATTGGTTATAATGATTTATTTATGATATATATAACTGCATTGTTGTGAAATGAATTGAAAAAGATTCATTACTGAGTTTTTCGTCTGATAAAACATCGTGGATGTTCCAAATGGTGGTATTTAACCAGGAGAGCGTTAGTCTGATCCTCGTGCCATTAAACAATATCACAGCAAGAGAGATGTTGAAAGTATTATTTCAAGAATAGGACGGCAAAATTAATAATGCTATTGTTTTAATTTAAAAAATATATGATAAAGTATATTTTCAATAAGTATGCTTGCATTTATAATTAATGTGTGTTGATTGCATTAAAAAAACAATTGCCGTTAATAGAATTTTGAGTAGACAGACGAAATTGGTAGGGTTTTGTTCGTTTCTGTGTGACAGGTGTGCCCAGCTAGACGAGTCGTGAAATGGACACAGCAGGACATCATTTTATTGCTAAATTTTCTCAAATGGGACTATAAATAAAATGAAAGATTATTAAGTGTAGTCTTAATGTTACACTACAATTGTGATGGGACAGGCCGCGGGGCATTGTAACGGTCCGCTGTAGGCGGCGGATGTGCGTGCATAGTGTAACTGTCCGCTGTAAGCGGCGGATGTGCGTTCATAGTATAACGGTCCGCTGTAGGCGGCGGATTTGCGTTCATGGTATAACATTCCGTTATAGACGAAAGTAAGTTCATAGTACGTATGTTTACTTGGCTGGTAATATGCTCTGTGTGGATAGAGAATTTAGTGTATATAAAGACACCCTCTGAAGGGATTTGTTGCGTCTTTGACGTCGCACGTTACAGCATAATGCAGCCAAATAAAGGCAGGCAAACTTTAATAAACTTTAGAACACTAAGAAAAGGGACAGGTACTTAAGTTTATAGTTCTGGCAATTGAAATGGCAAAGTCAGTACTGAAGTATAGAAGGGGAATGGCAAGGAGGGCAGTACACCTGATCAGTTTGATTTATTATAAACCAGTAAAGTATCAGGGGAGTTGTCCAGACAAAGCTGTGTTGTTGTGACACAATGCGATGCCAATATTTTGGTGTGTTAGCATAAATTAGTTTTCGTATTTTCTTCAAAATGCTTTTTAAAATGAAAAAGCTGTAAGCTCCCGATCATTTTTCAGACTTGGCCTTTGAAAGTATCGACTTGTACCTAGTTTGCATTTCCTACACAAAATATTATTATGAGTACCAAAATAAGAACTATTTTTAGTGTGGAAATAGTTCAATGAAATCTTGAGTGTGGATAAAAATAAAATTATATCCAGTTATTTTGCTGAATTGTTGTAGAATTATTGTAAAGAATAAATATTTAGTTAAAGAGTGTCGGTGTTCATTCAGGATTTAATTTGTTTTCATGCGGATGAATATTTACTAGACTGCCCAAAACCAACATGGAGGCCACGGCCAAACATGAATTTAATGCTACAGCTGATGACGAATTAAGCTTTGCTAAAGGAGATGTTTTAAAGGTCATTTATGTTTAAGTATTTACATTACTTCTACTTCGTATTTGACGTAATTATGTGGGATAATTTTGAGGTTTTCTTTGTTGAAACAATCTACTAATATACATGTCAATGATCCTCAAATGAACTTCCTGTTTTTATTCCAAAAAAACCCAGAATCTGAATTCAGCTTGTTTTTATTCGATATAATACCATATGCCTTATGGATTGTTATCCTTCAAATTCACCATTTTCTTGCATCATTTGTTTTATTAACAGTTCCTATTTGAGACTTTTATTTATGAAAAACCTCATACAGGAAATGACAGTTACTCATTTGTTCATTTAGAGTGAGGTATTTAAGACTAAAATACATCTTATTCAAAAGTATAATAAGAGAGTGTATATTTAGATTGATATGGGTATATTTTGTATTTTGCCTTCTAAATTTTATATTTTGAATAGACCTGTAGTGTGTGTGGGTAAAAACCAGCTGTCCCTGGTTAGCTTAGTTATGCACCAGTCTCAATTTGCTCAATTTGACCCCCCCCCCCCTCCCCCACAAGGTCTGGGGAATAGCAGGGACTTTGACTTTCGGTCCAGCCAAGCCCTGATAAAATCCTAACCCTGTGGAGACGAACTGCTGGTAAAATTGCCACCAAATGCCCCACACCCCAGGGACCTTAGGTAAGGCCCATTCCCCGCTGGTTTTGGCGTGAAGACAAAACCACTGCATTCACCTGGCACTGCAGGGCCTCCAGGAAGGTTAAAACACAGCCCATTTCCCCGGCTTTAACCTCAGATCTAGGGGGGGGCAGTGGTAACAATTGACTGGTGCATTGGAGCATCATGCTAGTGTTCCAATGCCACACTTAGTAAACTTTTCCTCCAATGATTACTTTACTCATGTCAGAAGTACAAGGCAAGAGTGACTGGGTCTGGAACGGCCTGTAAGGTTAAGTGGGGAGTAGTTTAGTGTGTGTGAGTAAGATCCAGCCACCCGGTTAGCTCAGTTAGTTAGAGCATTGTGCTATAGTGTTCTAGCAGTTGGGGGTTTGATCCCAATCTGGGCCCACCTCCTTCCAGGAATACTTTAGAATGAGGATATTCAAAGAGTTTGCTACAGAATTTCTTTTTGCAAAATGATGCATTTTCTGACTTTTCATAAGAATTAGGTATCTAATGATCCCTCAGTCTTAATTAAATATTCAATGATGTTTTACTAGTATAAATACAAAGTTCATTTAAAAACTATCTTGCACTTTGCATTATTGCTTGTAAATGATGGTATATTTTAAATAAGTTTGTTTTTAGATCTAATTATTAGTCAAAATATCCATTATAATAACTTTTAACCTCGACTATTCGAAGATTAAGAAGAGCTATACTCACCTTAGCGTCTGTGCCAGACCTTGGTTAAGGTTATGCATGTATGCACCTTAAGTTATTATTTCAGCAAACATTGAAACTTAAGATATGTAGAAATTCTGGTGAAGGTTTTTCATGTAATCACACATAGGACATAAGGTTAATATCTTAGCAAATACATGGTGTATTGCATTGAGACTTTATACAAAGATACTCAATCATCCAGCTACCTTTAATAACCAAGTTATTTAACTCTTTTTTTTTGCATTAAATGCAAATTATGGCCCCTTATTATTCAACTTTTGATTGTGGTTAAGGTTTTACATGTAGCCACATTTAATTCAGTATCTTTCCAATTATTCAACCTACTGCATTAATCAAGTTAAATAACCATTTCTGCCATCTCTGTTAAGTAGATTGGGCCATACTGGAATACTTGACCAGGGCAAAGATAAAAAAGTACCAGTATGGAAGTCCCCTATTATTGTCTTCACACAATTACCTCCCTTGTTAAAGATTGTCATTTGTAGCATCCTGGAAACCATATACTGTGGCAATATTTAAAATCCAAATTACTTACAGTATTTCTCGCTTCAAATGGCACTATCAAAAAGTTGCATTCAAGGAATAATGCTGCACTCTCCTAAGAACATATTTCAGCCTTTTCATGTCTTTTGTAAGGGAAAAGAAACTAATATTTAATAATATCCTCATTCGCAGGAGACTGTAAAAATTTCAAATTTCTGCATATTTCGCGACGCAAGTTTTCCCAAAATGTCTAGGGTATTTTTCCCCAAAATGGGCAGAAAAAGCCCTGGCACCTGTAAGATAGGTTCATCCCAACCCTCGCGCAGGGTGTTCTGTGGAAACTTGGTAACCCTTTTTTCCGCAAAACACCCTACGCTCAATTGGGATGAACTTAACTTGCCCTCTCTGCCATGGAAGATAGCTAAAACCTTGCATATAATGCGAATTCTTATAAACTTGCATATAAGGCATATTATTGCTTTTATTATTAAATAAGAAATTCTGGTTAAGGTTTGTCACTTAAGTTCTTATAGGTTGATATATCAATTTCTTCATGTATTGCATTGAGACTTTACACAATGGAACTCAACCATCCAACCTACTTGAATAACCAAGTTAGATAACTCTATTTAGTGAAAATATATAAGTAAATAGTGTATTGTATTGAATACTTAATAAAATCAAGTGTGATTTATAACTCTATTAGTCTCTTTCTTACATATAATGCAAATTTTGCCCCTATATAATTGTTTTACTTAGAAATTCTGGTGAAGGGTTTGCATGTAATCTCATTTTGCAGTGATCCATGCATAGTTCATCAAACTTTGCAATCTTAAACTTAAATGCAGGGTAATACTCCAGCACACTGACTGAGTGACAGCTCTTGTTTTATAGAATATTTAAACCCATTTTATGTTCTTGATTCATTTTTTGTGCACCATGACCAATATTTCATTGAGGGACTTAGAAACCCCAAGTAAGGTGTCCACCTGGGGGACCATAGATGTTTGGCATTAAGTAAGATAGGAACCAAAAAACATGTAATAGTAAAACAATTTTACATAAACATCTAAAAATGGTGTATTCGTGCTCATGAATTAATTATGCCCCCCTTCGAAGAAGAGGGGTATATTGCTTTGCACAGGCATGTCGGTCGGTCGGTCAGTCGGTCGGTCAGTCGGTCGGTCCGTCGGTAGACCAAAGCTTGTCCGAGTGGTAACTCAACAATTCCTGGACGTATGGTCACCAAACTTGACATGAAGGTTGGGCCTGACCAGTAGATGACCCCTATTGATTTAAGGGCTCATCGGGTCAAAGGTCAAGGTCACAGTGACCTGTAATGGTAAATCATTTTAAAGCTTGTCCGAGTGATAACTCAACAATGCCTAGACCTATGGTCATCAAACTTGATATGGAAGTTGGGCCTGACCAGTAAATGACCCCTATAGGTTTTGGGGGTCATTGGGCAAAAGGTCAAGGTCACATTGACCCTGAATGGGAAAAGGTTGTCCGTGTAATAACTGGACAATGCCTGCACCCATGGCCCTCATACTTGACATGGAGGTTGGGCCTGACCAGTACATGACCCCTATGGCTTTGGGGGTCATTGGGCCAAAGGTTAAGGTCACAGTGATCTTGAATGGTAAAAGGTTGTTCTAGTGATAACTTGACATAGCCTGCACCCATGGCCCTCATACTTGACATGGAGGTTGGGCCTGACCAGTAGATGACCCCTATTGTTTTTGGGGGTCATCGGGCCAAAGGTCAAGGTCACAGTGATCTTGAATGGTAAAAGGTTGTCCGAATGATAACTCAACAATGCCTGCACCCATGGCCCTCAAACTTGACTTGGAAGTTGAGCCTGACCAGTACATGACCTATATTGATTTAAGGGGTCAAAGGTCAAGGTCACAGTGACCTTGAAAGTAAACCCGACAATTCCTGGACCTATGGTCATCAAAATTGACATGAAGGGTGGGCCTGACCAGTATATGACCCCTCTTGACTTTGGGGGTCATCGGGCCAAGGTCAAGGTCACAGTAACACTTAACACAAAAAATCAACAAATTTTCTCCCAGTGATATCTCAACAATGCCTGAACCTATGATCATCAAACTTGACATGGAAGATGGGCCTGACCAGAAGATGACCCTTTTTGATTTTAGGAGTCATCGAGTCAAAGGTCAAGTTTACAGTGACCTTGAATGCGAAAATGTTTCGAGTGATAAATCGGCAATGCCTGCACTCATGGCTCTCAAACTTGACTTGATGTTGCGTCTGATCTGTACATGACTCCTTATGATTTTAGTGGCCATAGGGTCAAAGGTCAAGGTCATAGTGACCTTGAACGAAAAAATCTTGTCTGTGTGATAACTTGTCAATGCCTGCATCCATGGCCCTCAAACTTGACATTTAGATTTTTTGTGACAAGCTGATGACTCCTAAAAGGTCATGGTCCTAACACACTCTTTCCTCACACTTTGAATGGTCATAATCTTAAAACTGTCTCAACGGCATCCAATGTCAGTGACAGACCAGCTGTCATTTCGGTCCATGCATATTTCATTCAATTGTCCATATAATCCTGACAACATGGCCCTCAGGGGGGCATAATGTTTGACAAACATCTCTTGTTTTATGTAGAAACTCAATTAAATCACAAGCATGGAGTATCAGTCACTTGAAAGACTAATTTAAAGTATGGAATAATAAGCAAATGCAATTGCATTTGGAACCTTATGTGGAATCTTGGTTTCACAAACAATGCACTGCCACGGTTAAAGCATTTAGGCATTTTTATGTTCAATCTGCTCTACACTACAAACATGACCAGAATGTGTATATCACGTGATAAATTGGGTCATAAATTTAATGCTACATCGGAGAGCAATATTTTGAAGACTTTAATTAAAGATAACTTCACTATTTCTTCACTATTTTAAATGAAACATAGCGCAGTCTACAAAACTTACAGAGCCCTGCATTTGGTCTTTCACCAAAGTTTGATTAAGAGTTAAGTTTCTTAAAACACTTAAACAAACCTTTTCACAAAACGGCCGTCTAAATGAGCTTTGTAAAAACATTATTTTCGAAACAGGTTTGTCAAAGTGTTTGATGAAACTAATCACCTTACCAAACTCTGGTAATAAAACGTAGGTGGGGCTCTGTAAGCGACAAAGACTGCCCTTTATTTCATTTAAAATGGTGTAGTAAAAGAAAAGTTATCTTTGTTTTAAGTCTTCAATTTAAGCAAAATGTTGCCTTCCGACATAGCATATGATGTAATTCATCATGGCGACAAAATATCAATTTAATTAGTATAAGAATGTTTTAATTGCCTCATACTAGATCTTATTGACAATTATAGGCTTGTTTTGTTAAAATAATATATTTGCTGCTATTGAGACAATCTGGTGACTTGCCCCTTTAAAAGTCAGTTATGCATCACCAAATGGTTTCAGCCCTTCACCTGAATCACATCACATCCCGGTACACTGATTTGGAAGCCATCTTCATTTTGATCAAAATGGTTGTTCCTGAAACAGTTGTAAATTGATTCTTAACATTGCAACTCACTGTACAATTGAATATCGTAATTGGCACATTTTAAAGCATATTTAAGCCACTGTAGCTTTGAAAATTACAAGTAGACAGTATTTCCCAATGGAAAACACACTTTTATGTCAGGATAATTTAGCACAGGAAGTTAAAGATAGTCAACTTCCGTTTTTGAATATATGTAGATGAAGTGGATTTGCAATTGATTTATTTGTAATTAATAATAATAATATGTTATGAATGAAAACAGATCTTCATATATAGAATTTTAAGCCTCTCAAACAACCAAAACAAGGATAAATCCCCCAAGGCATGCAAACAACTAACTCTTGTACTAGTAGAATTTTGTTCATATAATTATCACTCTGAACATTTTGTGCAGTAAGACACTAAAATAATAAAGTATATACATGTAAGTAAAGAGCGCTTCTACGCCATACTTGTGATATTCTTGGTAAAACAGGAATGTCCCACAAACTCATTGAAGTTAAGAAGATATCAAGGCGATATTCACAAACAATCTGTGAGGGGTACACCTGATTTCAAGGAGGGACATTTGATTTCAACTGTTGGTGCCCCTTCAGGTTCCCTGGAAAATTAAGACACAGAGGTCTTGGGTTTAAAGTATATTTCCATGTTGGGCACATGCTCTCTTTATCTCTTTATCTCCAGACTGTTGCCTGCCGATTAATCTGTCATTCATCAAATAAATTGACATCTTCAGCAATTGGTGTGAAAATATCACAAATGGTTAAAAGTCGCACACATATTCAACAAATTTAGAAACCCCTTTAAGTTGAGTGTGACTCAGGCTCAGACACGCATTTTGGGGAAGGAATAAAAACTCATCTTTAATCCAGATATTAATAGTAAAACATTCAACTAATAATATGATTTATTTATAATACATAGAGTTATGCTAGAATAAAAGTTACAAAGATTGCAATTTTGAGTCTTGAGTCTAAACTATGACTTGAGACTATTCATAATCTTGGCCCCAGTTGTTACATGGTGGTGATAAATGACATCGTGATCTTGTTTTCCAAGCTGATTAACAATTACATTTTACTTATCATGTAAATGCTTATTAAAATTAGAGATAGGTTGTATTACTATGTATTTAATAAATTGTCAATAGTATTACAGATGGGATAGTCAGGAAAACTATGGGTTTGAACAGGCAGATTCATGAATGTCTCTGTGTTTGAATGGTTTGGTCTGTTTTACAGATATTGAGTCGAGAAGATGACCAAAACTGGTATAAAGCAGAGTTCAATGGACGCGAAGGATATATACCAAATAACTACATAGACCTGAAGCCACATGAGTAAGATATAAATGAATTTAATTATTAACTTAGCATTTGACAGATTCACTTTTAATAATATTTTTAGGTTTTTTGTGGCATTTATTCTTGATTTTGTGGCTGCCTTTTAAAAAAAACACAACATGTCATGGTTTTCTCATAGCCATGGTGTCATTGGCATTTTCATACAGGCTATTACTAGAAGAAACATTTTAGACATTCAAATAAAACTTGGTTTGTATGTTGCAGAAGCATGGGAACTGGTATATTAAGGCCCATAACTCTGGCATCAATTATTGTTTAGTTATGCAGCACTCATGCTGGATAAGCAGAATCATCATATGAGCGTTGGTGGTTGCTCTCTGTCACTCTTGTTTTTATTTTCGAGTGAAGATACAGAGACTAAAACTGAAAATATCAAGGATATTGGTCAGGTAACATGCTAAAAAGATAACAAATTATCATTTTGTAAGGAAGCCATTGTAACACACCTATCTTTTCCAACATACAGTTATCTGTTGACATCTTCACTTGTTTATCATAAGTGTACGTGTAATAGTGTATATATGTATGTATTCAGAGTCATCTGGCACATGCTTTGTTTGTTAAATCTTGAATGAATGAATGCAACTGGGTATTTAAATGAACTAAAATACCAGATCATAAGCGACAAATTGTTTGGTAATTATGTTATTTTATTGCAGCTGTTGTGTTTCTGTGAAATGTTGTTTATTGGTAGCTATGGTCTCCCCTTTGCCCAAGAACCTGCAGATGTCGTCAGTCTCATACTAACTGGACTTTGTATCTTTTAGCTGGTTTTATGGCCGCATGAAAAGAAACGAAGCTGAGGAATTATTGTTACAAAAAAATCATAATGGACAGTTTATTCATCCGGATGGAGCATTTCTAGTCCGGAACAGTGAGAGTGCACCAGGCGATTTTTCTATGTCCGTCAAGTAAGTCCCGGTGTAGTGATGGGTGTCGTCTCATTCCCTCTAGCCTAGACAAGTTAACCCTGACCCACAGTGTGTACATGCAAACAGAAGATGAGCAAACCAGTTTTGGCCCAGTCATTCATGTTTATTAATGTGCTGTAATAGGTTGAGCTGTCTGGATAATTATGCCTTCTCATATTTTGCATGTGCACACTACAAAAACATGTCACAAAAAGCACAAAAATCTTTTTGCAAAGACTACTTGCATTATCACTATATTTAGGTGGTTTAAAGGGAATATCAAACGCCAAGATGCAGAGAGTTTTCTTTTGGAAAAGAGTGGTGGGAAATTTGCACACCCGGACGGGGCGTTTCTCGTTCGTGGCTGTGAAAGTCAGCCCGGGGAGTTCTCCCTCTCTGTCAAGTAAGTGCAGCTGCCTGTTGCTATGGTAACAGAAGCCAGACCTCCCCCTACATCATTCTCTCTCTCTCCCTCTCCTCTCTCTGCATTAAGGCTTGCAAACCAGGGGGTGATCTATAGTAGAGGCTTATATGTGTGAGTGGTTTAAGGACTGTTTTCATGTTATTCCCTGTCTGATATATTTTGACTCATTAACATTTAACAAACTTCCTGTACATGTTTATTTGTATAATAATATGGAAAATCAAAGATTAAATACTAACATTTCAAACATTCTGCATGCTCAATTTTAGTTGCATTTATGGAAAATATTAATGACTGATAACAAGATTGTAACAATTATTTAATTACCGAAAAACACACAGATATTATATGACTGGTGGGTCCTAAAAGATTAACAGTGATCAACAATTGTCTCATAAGGTAGAAATACCATGTTTTCTGCACATTTCTTTCAAATTAAACACAGTATCCTTCATAAGAACCACTGTTTTCGATATTTATTCATCTTTAATCCATCCATCAATAAATTAAAACAATTGTATTAATTGTGGTATTGCTTATTTGGGAGTTAGAGCGCATCATTCTGTATACAATTAGAAGTAGTGAAATAATTAACACAGCTTTTAAATGTTTCTACTGTTTGAATACAGAAACAATTAAATTTGCCATAATGTTTGCATTTATATCAGTGTATTCTAATATGTAGCTATTTGCATGAATTTTGTAGAATAATCATGTCCTATTACATTTATCATGATATTGTAAGTTTGGTTTTACCCCACTCCACCCACTTCTTTAAGTAGTCACTTTTCATGCAATTGATTTATTTGAACAATTGTGCTATTGCACATGCAACTTTAGAAAAGTTTATGCAGCAAGTTTCTTCCTTGTTTCTAATCGATAAAAAAAGTTTACGTGTCATTGTCAATTATATCTTACAAATGTACTACAAGCTCTTTTCAGAGTAGAAGTTTGTTATCACAGCCTAAAACATGTATATTTTATCACAAGTATGCACTATAAATATTTCGATGAAGTAGTCTACATCAAGTGTGGTACAGTATGTTTTGAAAACTGTAAAGGAAATGAGATAAAAAATATCTGTAGTAACAAGGAAATGCATTGAAATGCAGTACAGTACAGGAATTTTATCATTATCTCATGTAGATGAAACACTTTAAGGCGTTTTTTTATTGATAGTTTTCCACTGTATTTAATTCATAATTGCATTATTAGAACAAAATCTTAATGAGAATGGTCTGGAAAAAAATCACCAAGCTTAACAATAGATTATTCTGTTTTTTTTTACCGCAGAAAAAAAAAAATGTTTGAAGACATAAACAAGAAACTTAGTATACTGTCTCATGTTCACTGTGCTAGTACACACATGGTATGTATTCAGTGTCTCATGTTCACTGTGCTAGTACACACATGGTATGTATTCAGTGTCTCATGTTCACTATGCTAGTACACACATGGTATGTATTAGTACACTGTCTCATGTTCACTTTGCTAGTACACACATGGTATGTATTCAGTGACTTCCATTGTCATTGTCAACTGGGGGAGTTCATCATAATCGATTGTTGACGGTAGTTCTGTAAGAGGAGACTTTTTATGATTTTAGACCATTTCTGTTTCGCTGAAATCTTTCAAAACAAAACATTTCCTCTAACTTCAATGTGTTTCTTATATAATTTACAAATGCTAGATGAATTCATGTAACATAACAGACCATTCAGAAACTATGTAATGATAAATTAACGAATCCTTAATGCAATCTTGGAGATGTTTGTACATGCATAAACATTTATGATTATTAATTGATCATTAAACATTTAACATTTGATAATAGAAAGTAAATGTTAGAATGGTTCCCAACACTACATGTAGTTCTTTATTTTGTAGAAACCACTGAGATGTTCCATTTATGGCAATTTGAATGCTAGTATGTTTTATTAAAAGCTGGAAATTATATTATCTACCTTTACGCTTGCTCCTTTCACATAGACCTACATGTATACTAGCCGGAGTATTTTAAGTAGGACAATTCTCTTAGATGTTATCACAAAATATAAATGTTAAAAGTTTATACTAAAGAAGTCAGTTGATAATTTTTATTTTTTTTCAGATTTCAAGATGGAGTTCAACATTTTAAAATTCTCCGAGATGGAGCTGGCAAATATTTCCTATGGGTAGTGAAGTTTAACTCCATAAATGAGTTAATAGAATACCATCGGCGAGCCTCAGTCAGTCGAGGACAGAGCATAACACTAAGGGATATGAAGAACTTGGCTGCACAGGTGATTTTACTTTATTTACATGTAATATTTAACAAACTATCTAGGTTAATTTTGCCTCAAAAGATTGAAAAGCATAGTGTTTATTTAACTAGAATATTTATCTTTCCTTTGTTTCTGCATTTAAGTTATGTAGAAATAGCATGAATACAACTGTTTTATTTTGTTCTCTTTTTAAACGCCCGTCATTTCATGGGAAATATTATGGTCCTTTGTGTACAGAGCATTGACCAAGTTTTCCACATTTCTTATTCAGCCTAAAAAAACTTGGTTACATTGTTTATGCCTATAATATTTAAGATGAATTCCATTAACTGCATGATCTCCAGTAAAACCTGAGTTGTCAAAATCGGAGCAAATTGCCTATGTAGACTGTCTAACCATAAGCAACAGCTGTGTATGGTCCCAGTGTTAATTAGTATAATATCTTCATCATGTTGTATTGCTTTATTCTTTCCAGAGAGTTACGGCCCTTGAATTGCAATCAGTTATTGAAATTTTAACTGAAATTATTCTTTACAGTAATGAAAAAAAAATAATGGATGCTTTTTTCAGTCTTAAAAATCTAAAAAAATATTCCAAAATAAAGCTCTAACAAAAAGCTCCCACTCATTTACTGCAGCTTTAGTGTGAGTGTACACTCAAATTACCTTGATCTGTTGTAGTTCCTTGCTTATTTTGTTTTTATTTGTCATTTGTCACCTAGGGGGATCAGAGTACAGGGCTATCATGTCTGGTAAATATTTTTGCTCCTAGTGAAACCACTTCACATACCGTACCTGTTAAGGACATTATGCATGAATGTTATCAAGCATGGACATCCCTTATTTCACTGTTAACTGTCTAGATATATGTGCATAGTGTGGCGGTTGTTTTATTCTTCATTTCTATACTTTCAGGGTATTAACTAAATGAATGATCATAATGGTATAATTTCATGTCATATATTTATACTTTCAGAGTCAGGTTAAGTCAGCATTGCAAAAGATATATATACATTAAACAAGGAAGCATTATATTTAATTCATATTTTGGGGTATTTAATGATTGAAGGATCATAATGCTATCCAATGTATAATATTGTAAATGTTTGATGCATGGTATTATTTTGATATCATTTCATAGGAGTTTTAAGTGTTGAGAATGAATATGTTAACACTATACCAGCTTTTTTGGCCTTGAAATATTGCACAACATGCCACTCTGATTTAAGTTGAAATAGAAAGTAAAGATTTATTCTGCTATAACTTGATCTGTGAATCATTTTCAGACATATATTTTTGATATAGAAATCAGCAAGCACTAGCCTTTGATACCAAAATTACACGGGGTCTGTGGGCATCAACATTTAACATAGGCGCCAATGGCTCTATAAAATGACAAGTCTTTTGTTGTTATTTTTCTATGTCTATACTTTGTATTGTATTGTATATATTTGTGTATGTGTATATAAACTATACTTCTCTTCACATTTGGAGGATAAACAGAATAAACTAAACCAAACTAAACATTAGATTCTGTAATGTCGCTCATTTATATTTTCAAGTCAGCATTGCAGTAGATAGTCCATATCTTGTAGATAAACAATGATAATGAAGCAGATGTAGTTCATAAATGATAATCATATAGCAGTCATATTTGAAATTAATTAAATTTCTCTCACACATACAACTGAAAAATAACAATTATTCCTATAAGTTCTTGTTCAGACATGTTTTTCTGATTGCAATTATAACAAAGGGGAACTTTTGTGTCGCTCATTTTTGTATTTTTCTTCCAACCCTCTTTATACAGGTAGTGTTTGCATATTGCATTGAACTTGTAATGTTTAAAGGGCATCATGATTCAGTAATTATCTTCCTCCTTTGACTTGAATGGGGATTTCCCATTAGGCTTGGTTGAAGTATATTTATAATAATACAATGGCATTGCATGAAATAATGTCTTTATATAAATTTCTGATAACTCTTGACAGTATGTTATAGATAAAAAATGTGCTCATTATATTACGACATTCATGTGTTTAGCACTGTAAATAACCAAACGAGAATTTATGATATAGATAGATTATAGGATTAGAGGGCTATGATTGTTTCTTTCAATTCACCCATGACTTGCAAACTGATTGAGACAGTCAAGCTTTCCGTCTGTGGTTCTCTTGTTGAATCACTTACATACATGTACTGGTAGCTTTAGTATACTTCACTATTTTTTTTAAAGTTCCCTACCCGTTTTACCTCGGTTACCCTTGATCATGAAAAACCAGATTATGCTATTTCTGAAAAAGTATTTAAGCTACATTCATTAAACTTGGTATGTGGAATGTGGATAGAGGGCAATAAGGAGATTGTGCACCATGTTGGATACGGTACAAAAAATGTGGTTGCTATGTTAACAAAAATAGTGAAAAACCACTTCTTGATTTGATCCTGAAATATCTCAAGAAGTATTAATGCTAGGTTAATAAAGTTTGTAAGTGGACATAAAGGAGATTGATACTGATTTCATTGACAAAAAATATGTCTTACCACATGGTTGTTACAAAAATACTGTTACTGGATATAGACATAACTCAAAGGTATTAAAACTTTGTTCACGAAATTTAATAAGTGGATAGAGTGCATAATGGTAGTATATGGGTCAATTTATTTTATTCAGTAGACAAAACATGTTGTTGCTATGGCAATAAACTCCTTGTGAATTTCACACATGAAGTGGATCTTGGCATAATTCATAAGTGTGCTTCAATCATGAATGTTGGATAGAAGGCATTGAAAAGAGTAATATGTAAGACATTTGAATTTTTAGTCGGACATAGAAATATGGTTTCTATTGCAATGAAAACACTTTAATTGCAGCGTTCACCACTAACGGGGTCCCGGGATCCCGATGACACCAAATTTCAAAGAGGAATACCAGAACTTCCAAGTCAGGTATCCTGTCGGGACACTATAATTTTCTTGCACAAAGTTTTATATAAGCCAAAAAAATGTTTTTCTTTACTAAAACTTATGTAATCCAACCCACTAAAAGCTAGTTTTCTGATAGCTCCGTTAACCTGATGTATAGTTGTGATATCTGGTGACCTCATATTAATTTGGCAGCATTCAAAAATGTATTGGCTTGCTGATTATAAATATGCAGAATAAATTACATATAAATAATACAGTGGATATATTTAGCTTATTTTTGCAACCAAATTTTGATGGAAAAACCCATTTTGCAATCTTCGAAGGCCAACATTTTTGGTTTTTGTTCGATAATTTTCTAAAATTTCCTTTTTAATCGCAAAACCTTTCAAATGATACCAAAATAATATCGGGTCTCCATGCATCTCAAATTCACATCTTTGTGGGTTGGATACCATAACAATAAAAATGCTGCGTTCAACATTAACAGTGTCCTGGGATCCGCAGGACACCAAATTTCAGAACCTTTAATCTCAGGTGTCCTGACAGGACACCATAATTTTTCAACAGAAAGATTGAAAAGCAAAGTCACAAAAATCAGTTCATAATTCAAAAAATGATCATATTTTTGGATTGGTTAGCACAAGAAGTCCTATAGTGTACACTGATGGTTTTTCAAGTCGTCTTTTGGTTTATTTTTGTTTTACACAATGGGAATTTAGATATTTATTATTTGGACGAAAATAAATCCGAAAACACACCAGTGATTTAAACGTCTCAATCCCCTTTATTATTTATGAAATTGCCAAGAAATGCAAACAATGCAACACTGTTCAATGTTCAAACCATGATTCCTTCTCAAAGCATTTTATTCTCTTGTTTCATACTGATGTGCTTTCATTGTGAATGCTTTAAAAGTACTAAGCTACAGAATTGGAGAGCTGTTCTAACATGATAATTGTTTTTATGTACTAACATGTAGCAATGAAATGTTCAAAGGGATCCCTTGGAAATAAAGTTAGTGTTGAACCCTGAATAATGCAACAAACATATTTAACTGTGAGCAAGTGTGTTGGACAACGGATTCCAAACCAGTCTGCGTAGACGAAATTGGTTTGCGTATTCACCATATACTAGATTTTTTACAATTTAAAACAACCAAAATAGTTTCCAGTGCATGTAAAAAAAAAAAACTGTTGCATACTTATGCATTTCATTCACCTAATTTGCACTCAAATCATTTCATACACCTGATTCGCACTCAAGTCATTTCATACACATGATTCGCACTCAAGTCATTACATACACATGATTCGCACTCAAGTCATTACATACACATGATTCGCACTCAAGTCATTACATACACATGATTCGCACTCAAGTCATTTCATACACCTGATTCGCACTCAAGTCATTTCATACACATGATTCGCACTCAAGTCATTTCATACACCTGATTCGCACTCAAGTCATTTCATACATCTGATTCGCACTCAAGTCATTACATACACATGATTCGCACTCAAGTCATTACATACACATGATTCGCACTCAAGTCATTACATACACATGATTCGCACTCAAATCATTACATACACATGATTCGCACTCAAATCATTTCATACACATGATTCGCACTCAAATCATTACATACACATGATTCGCACTCAAATCATTTCATACACATGATTCGCACTCAAATCATTACATACACATGATTCGCACTCAAATCATTATATACACATGATTCGCACTCAAATCATTACATACACATGATTCGCACTCAAATCATTACATACACATGATTCGCACTCAAATCATTACATACACATGATTCGCACTCAAATCATTACATACACATGATTCGCACTCAAATCATTTCATACACATGATTCGCACTCAAATCATTATATACACACGATTCGCACTCAAATCATTTCATACACACGATTCGCACTCAAATCATTTCATACACACGATTCGCACTCAAATCATTACATACACACGATTCGCACTCAAATCACTTCATACACACGATTCGCACTCAAATCATTACATACACACGATTCGCACTCAAATCATTACATACACACGATTCGCACTCAAATCATTTCATACACACGATTCGCACTCAAATCATTTCATACACACGATTCGCACTCAAATCAATTCATACACACGATTCGCACTCAAATTCAATTCATACACATGATTTGCACTCAATTCAATTCATACACCTGATTCGCACTCAAATCACTTCATACACACGATTCGCACTCAAATCACTTCATACACACGATTCGCACTCAATTCATTTCATACACATGAGTGCACTCAATTCATTTCATTCACATGATTCGCACTCAAATCACTTCATACACGCGATTCGCACTCAAATCACTTCATACACATGATTCATACCCATAGCATATCAGTCACTCATATAACAAGTGCTAGAAGCATGTTATTCTCTATTTAGTGTCTTGAAACAATCATGTATGTATCCCTGTGATTAGTCTTATTTTGTGACCCTATACACTTTTTCTACATATTTTTTCTTTTTATGTGTAACAGCTTTAGAGCTTGCTTAAATAATCCTAAAAGAGAAATACTTGCCTCCGACTGCCTGAAAAGGGTCAAACACATAGACAAAATCACACCTTGACAAGAACTTTGAAGGGACATATTTTTTCACAAATTGACGAAAACATTTAAGGTACACCTTTTTCCAGGAAAGGATACTTGATTTTACTCTTGGTGTCCCCTTCAGGATCCCTGTGAACAAATAAGTGTCAAACACTGCTGGATGTGGGCTTTGCGCATTACTCAAAAGTATTAAAGCTATGTTCATGAAACTTGGTATGTGGATAGAGGGAAATAAGAAAATTATGCACATTGATTAAGTTGTTAGGTCGGACAATTATATGGTTGCAATGGCAATAGAAATGGTGTGAATGTCTGTTCATCTGTCTGGTAAAACTGCATTCTCCGATATCACAAAGATAATGCAAGCTAGTACTATGAATTTGAGTATGTGGTAAGAGGGCAACTAGGAGCTTGTACATATTATGAACTACAGCAAACAGCTGCTTGTTTAGGTGCTGGGAATACAGTTGTGGTCGAAATACCGATATAAAATGTTAAGCATATTCATGCAAGTGATTTCAGATTATTTTTAACTGCCATTAAAACTGGTAGGGGACTATTGTATTGCTTCCAATACTTAATGACTTCTTCCTTAGGCATTTATAATAAATGCTTGTGTGTATTTCGTTGCAGAAAAAGGTTACAGCGATGTACGACTTCACGCCACAGGAGCCTGGGGAAGTGTATCTGAAGAAAGGCGATGAAGTTTTGGTGGAAGACGAGGTGGATAAACACTGGTGGAAGGGAACCAACGCGCGAACAAAGGAAGCTGGACTTTTCCCTGCTAATTATGTGAAAGATATGTGAATTCTATTTAACACAGAAGGCATAAAGACTTGGTTTTATTGTTATTGTAATAAATATATATTTTCTATAAGAAAATTTTATAATGAAATAGTGATGAAAAAATTACAAAAGGATTGATTCCTGGTCGACTTTTTCTTTCAGACTGATTTTTTAAGTGATCTTAATAAGATAATTTATTTTGTTACTGAAATTTGCTATAAACTGTTAGGTCTAGATATTTCCTACAAGGAGGGCCAATGTCTGTAGATCTGGACAAGAGCTGACACTGAAGGTGTCCATATGGCTTCCTTTGCCTAGCGAGTCCATTAATGTAAGGCTTTGGTTTCTTCTTAGGCTGCTCAGTTTTCTGTAGGACCTCTTTGATGCGACAGTCTCAATTTGCACTGTGTTACCATAGGAGCAGGGATGGTGAAAATGATAGAGACTTAATTGTATTCACCATCTCTTGCCGATACCAAGTATAACGGGATAATACAACACAGTAATATTCATTGTTATTCTGTGTGCAGATAAAGCTCATCTATCCTACTGTTCTATTGAAACTCTAATATGTTCCAATACATATATTGAACTTTAAAATCCTTGCTTTTAATAGTATATTTGAGCCGCGACATACGATTTTGAGCCTCCAGACTCTAATACAAAATGTAAATGAAATATTATTTTAATGTGTAATAATTACTTAAAAACTTCTTTCTTTGAATGAAAAATATTAAATCGCATCATTTTCTTTAGGATTCAAAAACAATAACAGCCATATATCCTTAATGACCAATGACCTGATTGTTTAAAATATAAACTGAAGCCTAAAACATTTCTAATTTATGCTTTATAAAGATTCCAAGTCATATCAAACACTAAAAGCATAAGCCAGTTTGTGTATTGATGACATAATAATGTTTGCTGTTTCACTATACCTCTTTATTTGTGATGTCATGTCAAATTAAGTACACACCTTTGGTTGATTTTGAATATACCCTCGAATATTTTTCATCACTACTTTCTGAAATAATCTGTATAGCAAATGAAATAAGAAAATCGGATGATGCATGTCTTAGACACAAAACCATGTGTCGCAGCTGTTTTAATGTAATTGTATGACTTTTCTACCAAAGACATTCAAAATTGATGATGATTTTACAAATGTACAATCATGTTTTCCATATGTTGACTAGAAAGGGTTTCACAAAAATCGTTGTGTTTATTTCCTGTTTTCTTAAAATCATCTAGTGTGCTCTCAGACAGATAATAATCGAGAAGATTTTTTATAATCTTTAGAACTTATTTCTAATGACTCCAAAACCATTATATAAATGTGAGCCATGCAGTGGCTAGATCAGCAGCATAATACTTTAGATTCATTCAATGTTCATTGTGTCCATCCTGTTTAGAGGTGATGTTCTCAGCAAAATAAATCCTGTGGAGGAACAATCATTTTCTAATTTTTAAACATATTTTTTTTATTCGGATTGCGGTGTGTTTCAGAAAGAAAATGAATGTCAATAATTAATATACAACTATTTTTTGCAAATGGATAAATATCTATATTTTTCATGAACCCGTGTTCCTCTGTAGGAATCTAGTTGCTGACCATGGCACATATTATTATGTTGACATTGTATTTGGTGAAAGGACTTCCTTAAAATCATTAACAAGTAACCATAAATATTTTAGTGTATGTTTTTTGGACATACATAATCAAACAATCATAATTTTAGATGATATTTAGCCATTGATGTGATATGTCTGATAGCAAAGATCTGTACTGTGTTTTCTTGGACATCTGTGCAGATTTCAAAACAGTTGGCTGTGCTTATTTTTCAAAACATTCACTAAAGAAATAATTGTGTGGAGGATTGAATGTAACTTGTCCTTAATTAGGGTACCGGTATTGTTTTTGCATTCATTTCGGGTGAGACCTTCTCCTGTCTCGGCAGCTGTGAAGAAATAGTAAAAAAAAAATGAGTATCAGGCAAGTGTGGGTCTTTAAAGAAATGAAAGTCTACATAGATATAAGACTATTTCAAATATGTTTAAATATTGATCAAAGGAGATTGAAAAATATGCATAGTTGACTGTTTGTCTTGTATCCATATGACCTTCAAACTTTATATCATTTTTCCTAATTTTGATTGTGTTGCTATCCGAGTTCAATTTTTAGCTAAAAGCTGGTCTCCTAAGATATAAAGTTGAAGGTCATGTTGTGTCTTACATTGACAGATTAAGTGCTTAATAATATTCTGTTAGTGTTCTTGTTATGATTGTGTGTTTTATATTAAAATTTGATGTAACATAATAGTTGAACTTCATGAAGTATGTATGATTTCTTTATGACCTGTATTTGTGTAGGATATAACATAACCTGACTTATTCATAATGTACGTCTACCATATACAAAAACTAGCTTTTGTAGATTTCATGAACAAAATGTTGTAGATTCATTGGTCAATCTATTGTAGATTTTTATGGTTATTTTTAAATATATTGACAAGTATATATACTTTCAAACAGATTTATATCGATATAATATAATCATAAAATTTTGCAACAAAAGGAAGTTTTTATGTTTATTTGATACTGTTTTTAATACAGAAAATGATTGCTTAATTTGAAAATATGCCTATCAGCATCACCTAAATATTCCAAGTTAAATAAAATAAAAAAAACAAAAAACTTTATTACTAAGATTTCCATGACACAGGGTTTTGAATTAAAACATTGTAAGGAAGAAACTGGTTTTTATTTTAGCAACTTAAATCAGAACATATATGATAAACTAGTACCTTTTTAGTGACGTATACCCCCCCCCCCCCCCCCCCCCCCAAATACCTATCTCTATCGTTTGCAAGTTGCACTTTGATTACGTTGTTAGCTTAACACTTTGATTCCAACTTCTCAACCAGTGTATCCAACACTAGGATTGATAAGATTTTTTTTTAACAAATCTATCATACTAGGAAGTGAAGAACTGCATTTCAAGATACCGTAAATGGTTTTACTGATCATATATGATAAAGTTCATTTGAATTTTAAAATTGAAACATAAATTATGTCTAACATCATAACAATAAAACTGATATTTGCGATCTTTCGATATTTTGTCACATTTTTCTTGATAAGTGGGATCCTTCATGTATACTTGTAAATAGTACCGGTATGTAAATGACTTCCATGGAAACCTCATATTCATTGATTTGTGGGGACAGATGTGATTAATTATTGAAAAACAAATCCAGAGCTAGTTAAATGTATTTAGTTTGCTGGTGAAAGCTTAACATACTTATGCAGATACTGAGAAGGGATTTAAAAGTGTTCTGTCAAGTTTTTCACAGATTTGCACCATGAGATTCCTGGTATATAATTATTTGGTATAATGTAGTGACCTTTCCATGTTAAAATCAATGCTTTGCTTTTAAAGATGAAATAACCTGCTTTTTTACAGCAGACTTATCATATACACACAAACACTCGCACTGTTTTTATTGGTGTTGATTTTAGAGCGGTGTTTTGTTTAGAATTTTTAGAGATGAAATATTTTTGTGACAGTGTTGCTTTTCATCAAATAGTACTTGCATATTTTACATGATTGCATGATTGAATTTTTGACCAATGAAATAGCTTTTCCCCAGCTAACCTCTATATTCTCTTATGTGGAAAGTAACAGTTCTGTTACAAGCTTGTATGCTGACATTGTACATACTCTGATCATTGCTGCCATGTGTACAATAAAATATAAATACATCCTTGTCATGTGTTATTTTCAACAAGCAAAAACGAGTTACTGAATAAGTTGTTACTGCACCTACAACCAGAGTTATTAAAGTTATATACAAGCACAGTGCACCATGAGGTTTTAGTTTCAATGAAGAGTGTTGCGGGTGCCATCACTGTTTTGTACCATGCTGTCAATGGAAATATTCAATAACCACCTTGCAGTGTAAGTAAAATTGATATTTATCAGCCAGCAAGGAATTGATGGTTAAGCTGTGCTGAATTGTAACCATTCTGATAAAAGTGTAGGGAAATGTAGTACAATATTGAATTAAATTTTGTTCTAGCTGTGTAATGTCTGGGCTCTTTACTGTTATCAATGAAGGAATTTCACAACAATGTATGTTCTATTCTCAAGGTGAACACCACTGCTTGGTAACAAAGTATGTGTCAAGGCCATATATCATTTATTCTGTTGGTCAAGCATGTGATGCACACATTTCAACTTGACAGGTTCATGGTCCCAATCAGATTTCTAGTGTTTCTAACAATGACTTGAACCACTCAATGTGTATAGTTTGCACACTGGTCATGGTCGGTACATAACCCTTATTTATTCTAGGGTAAACGGTAATTTTGAACCGAACAAGAATTACAGGCACTTCCAATCATTTATTTTTGAATGACTATGCATAGTATCATATCTTTGTTACACCCATTGGTCAAAGGCAGTTAAGACTCTTATAATTTTTTCTGTAAATCGGTTTTAGTACATTTGAGCTTTTACAATCAATAAAGGTCAGCTATTGTGACATTACCTCAACAATTATTGGTGGTCACAACAAGCAACACATCCAGTTGCTGAATCCTTGTCTATATACAATGGTTGCCAATTTCTGCCTTTTTAAATTTTCACTGTGAAAAATGTACCAAGCGGTGCGTTGAAAGTATGCCATGTCAGCAGTGCGAAAATACAAGAAAGGAAGTTATAAAACAAATGATCCAGAATTACTGAAAACTAGTCTCGAAACAGTGATCAAATATTGATAGAAATTTGAGAGGCATAATTAACGGTTTAACTAGAATAGGGCAGTATTAACAAGAGCTGTCACAGTATGTGACGAATGCCCCCGAATGTGACATTGACCTACGAACAAGGTCAGTACATGAAAAGTTGATCTTGCCTTTACGTGTCAAATAAATATGGCAAGTTATTTTAAATTGCCTCTGAACATAAAAAAATACCACCCATACTTGACAACCTACACTGTTATGTCCTTATATTCAGAATTCCCTTGTGAATAAACACTTAGTGTATCTTTCACCTCAGAGGTAGGGACATGGGTCTTGCACGCGACACGTCGTCTTCGTATGTGGAACACATGTAGCAAGTGATTTTAAAATCTGTCCATACAAGGGAAAGTTACAGCCCTGACACGACAACCTATACTCTATGTCCTTATATGCAGCACTCCATTGTGAATAAACACTAAGTGTGACCTTGACCTTTGAGGCAGGGACACTGGTCTTGCACGCGACACGTCGTCTTGGTATGTGGAACACATGTGGCAAGTTATTTTAAAATCTGTCCATACAAGGGAAAGTTACAGCCCGGACACGACAACCTATACTCTATGTCCTTATATGCAGCACTCTATTGTGAATAAACACTATGTGTGACCTTGACCTTTGAGGCAGGGACACGGGTCTTGCACGCGACACGTTGTCTTGGTATGTGGAACACATGTGGCAAGTTATATTAAAATCTTTCCATACAAGGGAAAGTTACAGCTCGGACACAACAACCTGTACTCTATGTCCTTATATGCAGCACTCCATTGTGAATAAACACTATGTGTGACCTTGACCTTTGAGGCAGGGACACGGGTCTTGCACGCGACACGTCGTCTTGGTATGTGGAACACATGTGGCAAGTTATTTCAAAATCTGTCCATACAACAGAAAGTTACAGCCCGGACACGACAACCTATACTCTATGTCCTTATATGCAGCACTCCATTGTGAATAACCACTAAGTGTGACCTTGACCTTTGAGGTAGGGACACGGGTCTTGCACGTGACACGTCATCTTGGTATGTGGAACACATGTGGCAAATTATTTTAAAATCTGTCCATACAAGGGAAAGTTACAGCCCGGACACGACAACCTATACTCTATGTCCTTATATGCAGCACTCCATTGTGAATAAACACTAAGTGTGACCTTGACCTTTGAGGCAGGGACACGGGTCTTGCACGCGACACGTTGTCTTGGTATGTGGAATACATGTGGCAAGTTATTTTAAAATCTGTCCATACAAGGGAAAGTTACAGCCCGGACACGACAACCTATACTCTATGTCCTTATATGCAGCACTCCATTGTAAATAAACACTAAGTGTGACCTTGACCTTTGAGGTAGGGACACGGGTCTTGCACGAGACAGTTCGTCTTCGTATGTGGAACACATGTGGCAAGTTATTTTAAAATCTTCCCATACAAGAGAAAGTTACAGCCCGGACACGACAACCTATACTCTATGTCCTTATATGCAGCACTCCATTGTGAATAACCACTAAGTGTGACCTTGATCTTTGAGGTAGGGACACGGGTTTTGCACGCGACACGTCGTCTTGGTATGAGGAACATATTTAGCAAGTTATTTTAAAATCTGTCCATACAAGGGAAAGTTACAGCCCGGACATGACAACCTATACTCTATCTCCTTATATGCAGCACTCCATTGTGAATAAACACTATGTGTGACCTTGACCTTGGAGGTAAGGAAACGGGTCTTGCAGGCGACACGTCGTCTTGGTATGTGGAACACATGTGGCAAGTTATTTTAAAATCTGTCCATACAAGAGAAAGTTACAGCCCGGACACGACAACCCATACTCTATGTCCTCATATACAGCACTCCATTGTGAATAAACACTAAGTGTGACCTTGACCTTTGAGGTAGGGACACGGGTCTTGCACGCGACACGTCGTCTTGGTATGCGGAACACATGTGGCAAGTTATTTTAAAATCTGTCCATACAAGGGAAAGTTACAGCCCGGACACGACAACCTATACTCTATGTCCTTATATGCAGCACTCCATTGTGAATAAACACTAAGTGTGACCATGACCTTTGAGGTAGGGACACGGGTCTTGCACGCGACACGTTGTCTTGGTATGTGGAACACATGTGGCAAGTTATTTTAAAATCTGTCCATACAAGGGAAAGTAACAGAGCCGGACGGACGGATGGACGGACGGACGGTGCGATTTTAATATGCCCACCTTCGGGGGCATAAAAACAAAACAGTTTGTAAGTCCTTTCCTAGATGCTATTTACATTATATATCTAAATTTTCATTTGAAAAAAATGTGAACAATAATGATTGAATTAAAACCTAAAACCTAAGAAGTTCAAAGCCAAGAAAGTGACTATTGGACAGATCTCAGGAAACAACCTCAACTCCTCAACTGAATGAAGGACTTTGATTTGACTTTTCAACACCTACATGATCCAGCCATGTACCTGCCAGGTCTGACAGTCATTTTATATACACCTTTCATTACTTCTCACACAATTGAAAGATTTATGATAAACTTGACCCAAATGCTTGAACCACCGAGATGACCTGCAGAGCACATGTTTCGACAATGTACCTTAAAGCTTTGACAAGTGCATGTTTTCATATTCAGTAAAAACATAAATGAACAGGCGGCCGAGATGGGCCACATGAAAGCCTCTCATTATCCAACTACCTAATAGCAAAAAGTACTAAAAACCCTCTCAATTAAGTGTGCACTGTGGCATAAAGTCCTAAAATGCCAACCAAGAGTACCACCATTTTGAATAATGCCGCTGGCAGATGTTTTTTTTTTATTTACAGTTGTTAAAATTAAATTTAGAAAACTATATTCAAGTCTTAACTTATAACCTTGATATGTTTTAAGAAATTTTCACAAAAGTATTTACATTTGAATACACAAAAAAACACCGCTTAAGGGCCTTCAAAGCTATGGGACTTTAAAGGTGAAGGACTTAATTGTCAAGGCCATACAGAGGTGTTGTTTCCGTTTTATTTAAATTAGGTGAAAAATAAGTTTTACTGATTTTAATGTCAACATTTTGAAAACTAGGATGTTAATTTTGGAAAGTTTTCTTGTGCCTTTCCTTCTTAGACAATGTCTTTGTCGTCTTTTTCTGTGACTTCTTTTTTACGTGTTTTGATGTTTTGAAAATCTTGGTCTTGATGCTCCTGAAAAAATATAACACATGCATATTATGGTATTAAAGAAACAACTGCCTTTTTAAGCAGAAATAACATACAATCCCAATTTTTGCCCGCAATTTAGAACTACTGCACTTTGATCGTATGACACAACATTAATTATCTAAGTTTAATATAAGATCATTTTACTGCATATATGGCATTAACCTGGCAGACTGAACTGTTGATTGACACTGTAATCAAACTTAAGCATTCCAGTTCAATATTTATAAAACATGGTCACTTGGTTACACTTGCCATATTTCTGAGATTCTCCACTATTAAAGGGCAATTTGATCAACAGTGATCTTTATGTAAAATTTCATCATGGCTCAATGACAGATACATAATGCTTCGCCTCACCTTGCCTTTATTCTTATAACATAACTAATATTTTACTCCCTACTTACTTGAGAGCCTTGTCATGTTTATTTAGAGAGACTGGCTTCTCCTCCTCAGGCTCACTATCATTGTGTTCACTGCCTGAATCAAGCACCTGAAACAGCCATTACAATAAGACTTTGAATTAATTAGCCTTGGGCAGTGGTTACAAACAGTTTAAATCTGAGGCTGGACTCGGATTAATTGTTTCGAGCTTCAAATCTTCTTTACAATTTTTGTTTAAAAAGACACAGACTCAGTCTCACTTTCTGTGAGTTTGCTACTGCGCTGTCTACTGGTACTTGGCAAACTTTTGTCTCAACTGTCTTGGGGGATAAGCAACTCAACCAATTGTACTGCTACCACTGTTTCAAGTTGCCAATATTGACTTACATGTTGCTATTACAATCATGATCTTGGAAAAAAGTGTAAATAAATGGCACTGTATATTTAGCAAGCATGAAAGTCAAGGAAAAAATAAAAACTTTGTAACACATGGTTAAGGCATCATGACTTATTTTACCTGTGCCAGCCCTTGTTAAGTCCGAGCCTTGTGCCAGCATGTCCAGCCTGGTTTAGTCCAAGCTTAGTGCCAGCATGTCCAACCAGGTCAATATCAGAGATGTCTGACAGGAATCATTTTACCTGATTAAGTCCATGCCTTGTGCCAGCATGCCCAGCCAGGTCAATATCAGAGATGTCTGACAGGAATCATTTCACCTGATTAAGTCCAAGCCTTGTGCCAGCATGTCCAGCCTGGTTAAGTCCAAGCCTTGTGCCAGCATGTCCAGCCTGGTTAAGTCCAAGCCTTGTGCCAGCATGTCCAGCCTGGTTAAGTTCAAGCCTTGTGCCAGCATGTCCAGCCTGGTTAAGTCCAAGCCTTGTGCCAGCATGTCCAGCCTGGTTAAGTCCAAGCCTTGTCCCAGCATGTCCAGTCTGGTTAAGTCCAAGCCTTGTGCCAGCATGTCCAGCAAGATTGAATCAGAGATGTCTGACAGGAATCATTTTACCTGGTTAAGTCCAAGCCTTGTGCCAGCATGTCCAGCAAGATTGAATCAGAGATGTCTGACAAGAATCATTTTACCTGGTTAAGTCCAAGCCTTGTGCCAGCATGCCCAGCATGGTCAATATCAGAGATGTCTGACAGGAATCATTTTACCTGGTTAAGTCCAAGCCTTGTGCCAGCATGCCCAGCAAGATTGAATCAGAGATGTCTGACAGGAATCATTTTACATGGTTAAGTCCAAGCCTTGTGCCAGCATGCCCAGCATGGTCAATATCAGAGATGTCTGACAGGAATCATTTTACATGGTTTAGTCCAAGCCTTGTGCCAGCATGCCCAGCATGGTCAATATCAGAGATGTCTGACAGGAATCATTTTACCTGGTTTAGTCCAAGCCTTGTGCCAGCATGCCCAGCAAGATTGAATCAGAGATGTCTGACAGGAATCATTTTACATGGTTAAGTCCAAGCCTTGTGCCAGCATGCCCAGCATGGTCAATATCAGAGATGTCTGACATGAATCATTTTACCTGGTTAAGTCCAAGCCTTGTGCCAGCATGCCCAGCATGGTCAATATCAGAGATGTCTGACAGGAATCATTTTACATGGTTAAGTCCAAGCCTTGTGCCAGCATGCCCAGCATGGTCAATATCAGAGATGTCTGACATGAATCATTTTACCTGGTTAAGTCCAAGCCTTGTGCCAGCATGCCCAGCATGGTCAATATCAGAGATGTCTGACAGGAATCATTTTACCTGGTTTAGTCCAAGCCTTGTGCCAGCATGTCCAGCAAGATTGAATCAGAGATGTCTGACATGAATCATTTTACCTGGTTTAGTCCAAGCCTTGTGCCAGCATGCCCAGCAAGATTGAATCAGAGATGTCTGACAGGAATCATTTTACCTGGTTTAGTCCAAGCCTTGTGCCAGCATGCCCAGCAAGATTGAATCAGAGATGTCTGACAGGAATCATTTTACCTGGTTAAGTCCAAGCCTTGTGCCAGCATGCCCAGCAAGATTGAATCAGAGATGTCTGACATGAATCATTTTACCTGGTTAAGTCCAAGCATTGTGCCAGCATGCCCAGCAAGATTGAATCAGAGATGTCTGACAGGAATAATTTTACCTGGTTTAGTCCAAGCCTTGTTCCAGCATGCCCAGCAAGATTGAATCAGAGATGTCTGACAGGAATCATTTTACCTGGTTAAGTCCAAGCCTTGTGCCAGCATGCCCAGCATGGTCAATATCAGAGATGTCTGACATGAATCATTTTACCTGGTTAAGTCCAAGCCTTGTGCCAGCATGCCCAGCATGGTCAATATCAGAGATGTCTGACAGGAATCATTTTACATGGTTTAGTCCAAGCCTTGTGCCAGCATGTCCAGCATGGTCAATATCAGAGATGTCTGACAGGAATCATTTTACCTGGTTAAGTCCAAGCCTTGTGCCAGCATGCCCAGCATGGTCAATATCAGAGATGTCTGACATGAATCATTTTACCTGGTTAAGTCCAAGCCTTGTGCCAGCATGCCCAGCATGGTCAATATCAGAGATATCTGACATGAATCATTTTACCTGGTTAAGTCCAAGCCTTGTGCCAGCATGCCCAGCATGGTCAATATCAGAGATGTCTGACATGAATCATTTTACCTGGTTAAGTCCAAGCCTTGTGCCAGCATGCCCAGCATGGTCAATATCAGAGATGTCTGACAGGAATCATTTTACCTGGTTAAGTCCAAGCCTTGTGCCAGCATGCCCAGCAAGATTGAATCAGAGATGTCTGACATGAATCATTTTACCTGGTTTAGTCCAAGCCTTGTTCCAGCATGTCCAGCAAGGTCAATATCAGAAATGTCTGTGATGGTGACTGTATGGTTTGGCAGTTCTGTCACTTGTCTCTCCGCAATCAGCTCAAGATCTGTGGGCAACTGCTGGTACCGAGTCTTCACCGTTTCAAACTCCTTCATCTGTAAAAGAAGAGTCAAGAACTAGTTGCAATAGATTGGGGTTTTTAAGCTGCAGGAAGTTTTCAAGTGGTTTATAGAGATTTTTCTGTGAAATAAAATTGATATTTCATAGCTTCAATCATTGAAAATATCGATTGGATATTTGTCTTTTGAAATTTAAGTCTGTTCTCAGTTTCAAATCAAAGTCCGCGCACACAAGGCTGGGACACAATTTCAACGCCATTATTTCCAAAATTACATTATGTGCACATACAAATTGGCCTATTTTTCTAAATATGTGTAATTAAATTACCTTTAATGCCAATTTCAGGCATATAAAAAAATTGTTTGTTTCAGTGTAAGAAACCTTGTGAACATCACGGTGCTCACTTGGTGAAAGATATTATGATCTTACACTGAAACAAACAATTATCCTCTATTTAATTTAATAATATGAGGATACTAACTGTAGCCCATATCATGATATACTGCCTCACTAAAGCATTTCATTGGTATAATAAAAATAATCATTTTTTGGAAGGAGGTATTTTGGGGAAACTACCCATACAGTACCCATTGTATTGGGAATTTGGTGTTGTTTTTACAAATCAATCAGTGTTCTAATTAGCACAAGTCCGCAAGTTAATCATTGATAAAATGTCTTCTGGCTTGACATACTATGCCAGTGTTTTTTAAGCAAAATTTAGTGTGTTAGATTTTATGTTGATTAAAATCATTAATTTGATGAATGTAAATAGCAACCAGCAAAATTATAAAAAAAACTATTATTGTCAAAAAGATCAGAAGTATCACCATAACTTATTGGGTAAGTTCAAACTGTTTAAAACTCAGGCACCAGTCCACAGTTTCAAGATAGTATTTATTGGTAGAGACTTTAGTTTGTCAGCAAGTTTATTATGGTGTGTTGGGGCCCATTAGATGCATAAACCACCCTGATACTGTAGTGCCTACTAGTGGAAGTGCATGGAAGGTCCCAGGCTCAATTCCCAAGGCACTTGGCATGAGAGAGGTCTTCTGTAGCAAACAACTTCATACTAGTAAAAACCCAGGAAAGTTGAGTCCCATGTGTCAGTGCTTTACAATGGGCACGTGAAAGAACAAACTTCAAGGTAAGTATAGATTTGTTAAATAGCAAAGATATTCACTAAAATCTCCTTGTAACTCACTCAGTCTCTGAATTGTTCTGATACATAGATATGAAATAGATGGAAACTGCATTCACTAAATAATGCACGTCATTAAAAAAACCCAAAAAAACAACATTGGCAGCTGTGCTTGTGTGGTCCTCCATTTGTGCCATAATTGTGTAACTAATGCAGTACAGAGGCAACAACTTCATGGACAGAATTTGACCACTTATAGACATTTCCTGCATGTTACATGCTTTCACTGATTTAGTGTTACTACTTATAATGATTTGCAGTTTGTAGAGTGTGTGGGTAATAACCAGCCTCTCAGTGAACTTATTTGGTAAGAACACTGTGCTATTGTTCCGGCGGTTGTGTGTTCGAACACCACACTTGGCACCCTTATCCTCCCAGGTTTAAAAATGAGTGGTTGCAGCTGTGAATGGCAGGTTTACTTAATGCATCAGTCAATTGTAACCATAGCTTTCCAAGGTTTGGGGAATAGCGAGACTTTGGCTTTCAGTCCAGCCAAAGGTAAAATCCCCATCCTGCTGGAACAAACTACTGGCTAAATCGCTGCCAAATGCCTCCACACCCCAGGGACCAGTCCCCGTTATTTTGGGCGCGACAAAACCACCGCATGCACGCGGCACTGGAGGGATAAAAACACGGCCCATTTCCCCGGCTATCCCCAGTATACCCCCGGTCCTTGGTACATAATGTTTGGTTCAGGGTAGCCACAATAATGCGCATTTAGGTAACTTTTTTAACATTTGGATATTCATTATGTTCCCTAAATGCCACAAGTCGACTATTTCATATCAATGTCAAATATATTCTTGAACTGAACCTCCTTAATACTAAACACTTTACTGTTGAATAACACTTTAATTATTTTAGCCAATACCTTTTACTTATTACACAAAAGTTTTTAATGAAACACAAATAATAAGTTTAATTCAGATCGACTTTTGTCAATAAAGCATCGCCATTTTTAAACCATCCAGCAGGTGCCCGTTATCTTTCCGCTAAATATGCTTAGCACTGGGACCTGTCATTCTTGGCTAGGAAAACAACAAGTGCGATATGGACGCGTAGAGTCGCCAAATAAAAAATCTTCAAAGACTCTGAAGCGGCTGTTTATATGGACTAGGTTCAGGGAAACCCTAAACGTTGCTTTCTTCAATCTGTGACATTACTGTCAAAAAAGAAATCACCTTTTGCTTTAAAAGTTTTCTATCTTCTTTAATCATTCTTTGAACTTGTTCCTGCGCCTTCTTCCTTCTTTCATCTTTTCTTTTCCTAAAACCAGTCAGATAGTCCCTGAAATGTCAAAATCAACGTAAAAAAATATTAAAATGAATAACGTGTACCTGTAAAAGAAAAATCCTCTAATCATTATGCAAATGCTGTAAATGTTCGCAATAGTATTATATGCGCAGGGACCAGGTTGTTTATGCTGTCCGAAAACAGATGTTATCCAGGTACTAGTCAATTCACATATAAAACAATTAGGGAAGAAATTTATGTCCGAAAAAGTGAAGTTAAGAATCTGGAAATACCCACTTTCTAGCCTTTTCATCAAAAACTATCGTAGATTTAGTCTGTCTGTTCTTTTTTCTTAACTTTTTCTTCTTTTTGTCGAATCCCATGTTTTGTTTGTAAACAAAACCACGTGGTGTACAGTAAGGTACAATCCGCACTCACTCAATTCGAACCAAATCTTTTGTCTTGTTGTAAACTGGTACCCTATGTTACTTTTCGTTTCGTACAATAAAATAGAAAATGGGGGAAACTGTTTATTCTGGGGCGGTATGGGGCCAAACGGCCCAGTCGGCAGAAAGGTCCTGCTTGAATAGTTTGGTGTCCTTTCACTGATACTCACTATAAACTACCAACTTGAATCTGTCTCATGAATGGGTGCCTGATGGGCCAATTATGATTATGGATCAAGTGTCACAGACATGATGCAGTCTCAACAGTGGCGTAACTTGATCATAGAAGAATAGATAATAGGCACTCTATTATGTACAAAATAACACATGAACTATATTGCCATTCCCATCTCTGGGGGCTACCTTATCGCAATGACAGACCCTTCCAAACACTATATATATCACAGCTCCTCTTACAGATTTGTATCTGCTACCACAGACAACTATAAAATCCCATTCTTCACAAGAGCTGTCTTCCATTGGAACAACTTCCCACCCAACATAGTGGCCTGCCCTACCCTGAAACAGTTCAACCATGTAGGCTGTCAGTCAGAATGAACACTGTCTCGCCATTGAAGGGAGTTATCAAACTTCTTTTACTAACCTAATCTGAACCACTGGCACCGGATTTTCAAACTCAAAACATTTTTTTTTTTAAATCAAAAAAAATCTTATAATTCCTCACTAAAAATTCTAATACCGAATATGTGAAAAAATATTGAAAAAGTATTTTTTTAAATATGCATTTTGTACTGTATAATACAGTACAAAGTGCATATTTATTTTTTTTTTAACCCAGCAGGGTTTTGACATAAATTTTTAAGAATATAGACAGATATTGGCCCGGTCCAAAATTGCAGGGTCCACGCATCGCCTACATGTACAGAACGTGGATTTATTTCTGCCGACATCAGTGTGAGTATACCACGTGATAAATTACATCATAATGCTACGTCGGAAGGCATTTTTTATGCTTCGAATGAAGATTTTAAACAAAGATCTTCACCATTTTTAATGAAACAAAGCGCAATCTTCGCCGCTTATAGAGCCCTGCCTTCGGTCCAGAATTGATTAGTTTCTTATAACACTTCGACAAACCTTTCCACAACAGTCTGAAGGAGTACTGTCAAAACATGATTTTGGAAACAGGTTTGTCGAAATGTTTGATGAAACTTATTACCATATCAAACTCCGATAATAAAGCAAATGCGGGACTCCTCAAAGGCATAGACTGCCCTTTGTTTCATTTAAAATGGTGTAGTAAAAGAAAAGTTATCTATGTTTCAGTGTGTGTTACGCTTTGTCTCCATCGTGTTTTCGTATTTTCGCCTTCGCGGTCAGTAGGGCGAAAACGCGAAAACACGATATTAATAGCGCGATAACGCGATATTTTTCGCATCGTGTTTTCGCGATCTCTTATCGTGTTTTCGCTTTATTGCATCGTGTTTTCGCGTCAAGGTATCGTGTTTTCGCGATTTCGCCCTTAGAACGATAGCGCGAAACCGCGCTGACCCTAACGGGACACCGTATTAAATAGCATTTTTTTCTTAACTTATATCTCGCAAAGACCAAAAAATCACAACTTATTAACAAATCCTCTCAATTGTACACTCCTAACCCTCGTGTAGGGTGTGTCTGCGTAAACACAGTCAACCTCGTTTCCACAAAGCACCCTACTAAAATATTTATAAGCTTCATCGTGGTGCATGTTTCCGTAGTTTGTGCATAAAGCAGTACCAGGTATGGGCGAGTCTAGAAATATATTTTAAGTTAACATTGCACCACTAGCGGATTTAGTGTTTGTGTGTATGTGTGGTGGAGGCCACCACCCCGTCTTAATATTGTCAGAGAAGTTATAAAAATCAATATCTGAGGGAGAAAAATACACCAAATTCATCATTGCAGACTGTTATTAGCCAACATATTAGTGAAGGTCACCCAGACCCTCATCCCCCTATGCCCATATTTAAAATTACAAATGTACTGTTTGGTTCTTGAATTTATGGTTGCTCCTTCTAACGCGAAATCTTGGAATCACCCATGTGCACTTAGGTCATCGTCACCTTTCATACAATGATATCTTGCGTCAGGTAATGCTTCTTGAATGCCACAGTTATTGGACCACAGATAAATTATAGATTCGTTGATAGAGACGTCAATGCTCAAATCATGTTCTACTATAGGCTAACTATTTGGGTCCTTTTCATGACTATAGAGAGGGCATTCTGTGTAATTATAAAACTCCACCTAATTAACCCATGAAATATTCACATTCATGTCCATTTCAGGTAGGAAGTAGCACGGGACGATGGCAGCTACAACAAAAAGCTTAATCTCGTGTATAACAATGTAAACGCTCTTAAATTGGTGCCTGATTCAAGCGATGCGTCAACATATTGCGTTTCAAATGGAAATTTTGAATTTTGTTTTCAGGGAACACTTATCAAATGGAATGTGTGTATTACACTTCCATATTGTCTACTAAACAGATGACATAAAAGTACAACACTCTTATATAACAATTTTGTAAGAACTTATTTGTTACATATGGCATTTCATATATTGTAAAAAGAAAACATACATATCAAAATAACATCACATGTAATTGATCATGCATTACTTTCAAGTAACAAGGTCTGTGACTGGCGTTAGCAGTGTATATTATGTATGTACGACACGTTGTTATTCATTCATTCTGTCATACAAATACATTTACATATATATCAATATATGTATATCTTTTTCTAACACGATTTGAAAACAAATTTATTTTGTAAAGCATAATGAAAAGTTGTATTCCGTTCCAGATGATAACAAATTTATATTATTTATTTTAACACAATTAAAAGGTAATTGTGAAAAAATATGTATCTTCAAAACGTATTTATGGCCAAGTAAATATAAAATCTACTGAAAAATATTTTTTTCAACACAACGCAATATATAAAAGTAGAATGTTAATGTTATATACATATTCCATATGACCTCATATAAACATATATATTATAAGTTGTGTATGTATCGTTTCTCTGTCCATATGGTATTGTTGTGTTGTTGTTTTCTTTGAATGTAAAGAAGATATACATTTTTTATCAGAAGGTCTCGAATCGTGGAGCTTTTATTTGTAATGAATACTTAATTTGGCATTCGCGTGATCGGTATCATTACAGCGTTCTAGCCAACCCGTGTGGAAATCACCTTGTCCGGGGTGCCGTTAACAGCGATTCGTTGGTCCTGATATGGTGCAGAATGAAAGGGTTGTTCCAAAGTTACAGTGTTTTATGCAATTTTGATTGTTCCGATAGTACTAAATGTGAACATCTATCATTATTATTATTGCTCTTGTTGTTGCTTTTGTTGTTGTAGTTGTTGTTGTTATTATTTCTAATAATAATAATAATAATAATAATAATAATGATAATAATAATAATAATAATAATAATAATAATAATAATAGTATGATTTGGTGTTTACCATTTATTTTTAAAGTGACACTCTTATTCATAATCAATACATACACATGTATAACAAAAAAATAAATTTTGAGTGATATTCTTAGACCACTTCCTAAATAATGCATTTATGGAAAAAATATTAACTACTAATAACAATATTATAACCGTGTATTTAATAGCTGAAAACGCTAAAATATTAAATGCCTGGTGAGTGCTAATAGATTTACTATGATCTACTATTGTTTCATAAGGTAGAAATACCGTGTTTTCTGTACAATTCTTTCAAATTAAACTGGTATCCGTCTTTAGAACCATTGTTTTCGACATTTGTTCATCCTTTTTTAATTAAAACAATTTTATTAAATATGTTAAATCTTATTTGGGAATAATAGTGCATCTTTAAATTTTAACGTATTCGAGTTAAATTATCAGCGCATATACATTGTGCATATCGATTAAGACTGTTTCTTAAGATTAATTAATGCAGTAAAATCAATGCAAAACGTTATGTCGTGGTTAAGCAATGATTTAGGCGTATAGACTCTACAATCCGTTATAATGTCGATAATTTGTAACCGCCCCTTCTCCCTGATGGTTGTTAGTCGACAGATGATAAAAGCGACCTGATGGAACTACGTAAGAATCATTGAAACTTGGCACTCAGATAAGACAGAGTATATGGATAAATATCTTTGGAATATACAACCAGTATGTTAAGATGTAGTGGACATATGCTTGTTTTGCGTGCTGTGGAATGTCTACACTTTAATTCCAGATGACATGTAAGTACTTACGGTAAAACCATGCTTTGCAAATATTATTTAAAACACGTTTCCTGAATATATACGGAAATGGTTTGCAAACTGAATATTTTTATACAAATGAGACGAATTGCAAAATCTAAAGAACTTGTAAACAGGTTGTTTTTGTCTTTTATTCAAAGTTTGCATTAATATATTTTAAAACAGATATGTTTATGGTAGAAGACTGACGATTTTTATTTTATTTCAGTGAGAAGAACTCTGACAATGTCTTGCAGACCAAAAGTAGGGGTGCTACTGTGTGCAGTGGTCCTAATCTTCCTGGTACAAAAAACAATATACTTCACTTGGGAAGGACACATAAGACATGAGGAGCATTTGAGACAATTAGAAAAAGATAAGAGCCTTGCGAAAATCAAAAGGATATCAAGCAACTTTGCTTCGTTTCAAAGGAAATATACGTTCCAGTCAAAACATTTTACAGACCAGGCAAAAGACGACGCTGTAAGCTTTACGCGAAACCTTCCGAACATTTCTAACAAAACAAAGTCTGACTTGAAGGAGAGGACTCCCGAGGAATTGAATTCTAGAGACAGTTATCGATACTATATTTCTGATACTGTGAGAGATGACTTGCAAGATGTCTATGTAAATTTACACAAGTACGAATATACTCTGAACAATAAATACGCCTGCAACGGAAATGTCCTCGCTGTTATTTTGGTTAACAGCGCTCCAGACAAACCCTCGGAAAGAATGCAAATACGGAACACATGGGGATCTGTTAGATTTCACTCCGGAGCTACGGTTGTGACTCTCTTTGCTATTGCTCAGACCGAGGATGACAAGCTGCAATCACACATTGAAAGTGAAAGTAAGCAATACGTCGATATCATACAGGGTAATTTCTTAGATTCATACAGAAACCTAACATATAAAACCGTGATGGGACTCGACTGGGTTCACAAGTTTTGCAACCACACAAAGTTTGTGCTCAAAGTTGACGATGACACACTTATTGACACGTATCATCTTGTGGACTACCTGTTGCAAAGGTCGCCTGATGGTGATATCGAGGATTTCCTTTATTGCTCAACTTTTAGGAACCAAGGCCCAATACGACGCTCTGATGATAAGTGGTTTGTTCCAATGACTGAATATCCCTACTCTAAGTATCCACCTTATTGCGAAGGATTTGCGTACATCATGTCCTACGATGTCAGTAAAAAGCTATATGAAGCAACAGAAACCGTAAAGATATACTGGATTGACGATGTCTATCTAACAGGACTTGCGGCTATCCAAGCACGGATAACACACACGAATATGGAGAGTGGTCATTCATATAAATTATTAGATACTGACAATCTTTCAAAAATAGTTCAGTCTTCTTTGTTTTTGCTTGCTAAATATGACAGCATGAGGCCAAATTGGGACAGGGCATGGGATGATATTAAATCTCTTCATAAAAAGTGATAAAATGCCCACCACTGTATGTGCTCTGTGCTTGTCCGTGTTTCACTTTTATTTAACCCGATTGTAACTTCGAACACTGACATTTGTTCGTGTTATTTCTTTTCTCATGTAAAAATATACTGTCCATTTATGTTTTCACTCAAGAAATATAAATTTTACTTATTTTTATACCAGAATTGGAGGAAATTGCACGACCGAGAAACAAAGGGATTTCTCATTCTCTGTTCTCGATCGGGAAACAAAATCCTCTTTTTTCATAGAATTTTCTATGCATTAGAATATTTCGTATACGAAAAATCTAAAACCAAAGCTGTGTAGTTGAAAGACAGATCTAAAATCCTATCGTTCAAATGGTTTATTGTTTTAGTTTCCCAATTGTGATCAAAGTAGCTTGACTTGAAGCGTGCATGAAAAAAATGAAACTTGAAGACAACACTACCTCATGCATTGTAATCATGATATTCACCTCGGTTACTGTTCTAGTAACTATATTATTATTATTATTATTATTATTATTATTATTATTACATAAAATTATGTTTGGAGAAAAGGTCATAGTTTTATCACGACCAGAAGTATGCTAATGATGACGTTTGTGACCATGTAAAAAGGCTTCTATCATTCTAATAGACTTGACCGTAAAACAGAGTTAATGTTAATGTTAAACCTGACACGTGTAACCCTTCAGTCCTGGTGTAGGTTTGGTTGTTGCTTTTTCAATGATTATACACACCTTCGTACAGCCTAGGTTTCATACACACATGCATGTGTTTGACTGCTGTATTTAAAACATTACTTATATATTCGTTGTTCCTTTTCTACGTCCACCCAAGAGAAAAAAAATAGTTCGTAGCCCATCTGAACACGTAGTAAGAAGTGACCAAGGTGTTTGATCTAAAACCGGAAAACCAATGGCCAGTTCCTGTTAATAATTCGTTGATATGCTATAATGGTGACCATTAAAAGAAGTTCCATCCAGGCATTTTATCTTCGCCCGTTTTTTTAAATTTCTAAAAATACATTGATAATTGCATATTGCCCGTATGGTAGAATTTATTTTCAAGTACATATAACACAATATGGGCTCAAAACACAGGTATAATTTAACCATTTTGGTAAATCTTTCAAACACACAGCAGTATATTCAAAAGAGCGTTTGAACGTTCTAATGATATCAAGTACTGTATGAGTATTGAAAACCCTAAACGTCTGTATCTATATTCAAGATACTTGTATTAAAACAATAAAAACAACAGGGACTAGCCCAATAGTCTTACCTTGTACCAAGATCATGTGTAAACCCTCAGGGACCGAAGCCATACAAATACGTCCGACACACAACAATATACTACAACAAACATTCCTAGTACATATATATCAATATTAGATTGCTTTGTAGATACTTCTAGTACCACGACTTATCGAGAAGGTTCATTATATGGAAATTGAAATAAAACAAAGAACATGTCCTTACTGCCATAGTTTCATTAATTTGCTAAATATTTTTTGTACATTGGCCAACATAAAAAATCGACGTACGGCCATTTGCCACGTGTATACAGATTTGAGATCATTGAAGTCAGGCTTAACCCTTTATTTAAACCTCCCAATTTATCGAATGAGAACCTATCATTTTCTACTGGACATATGTGGATTGATTACTGGATAGCGTGTGTAAACAGGACCGCCTGATTCCACATATGAACTTATGTCGCAACTTAGCTAAGAATGTTCGACCGCCTGATTGGATTGTTATTATAACAGTCTGATTGGTTTAAGGGATTTTAGGCGGGAATATAGTCTCGTCTAATTTTTCTTAGTGAAACTGGCCCCTGGAACTTACTTGCAGATTTAGCGACCAAAAGGTCCTGAGTTCGAATCTAGCCAATACTAACGTTAACCGTTTTTTCCTTCTCTTTATTTTTTTTTTATATAATATTATAATTTCCGTTTTAACCATGGTACTTATATGAAAAATAAAACATTTATTTATTATTATTATTATTATTATTATGTATTACTTCAAATGTATAACCATTAAATGGGCCATCAAATTCGCATGTACATATGCGTTTATTTGAACATATGGCCCCGATTTCTCGAAACTTCATTAATTTAACAGGAATAAGTAGCTTATTTCAATTAGCCAAAATACATATTGAATTTGAATTTGACATATAAAAATTGGTACATGTATAGTGTAGTGTAATAATCATAAATATAAGTTAACTTTTAAGTCTCAAAATGTTTAAAATAAGTTATTATACCGCAAATTATAAAGAGAAAAAAACTGAGCTCAGCAAGTTCCTGCAATAAGGGACTTAAGAAATTGCCTGCTTAGGCTAATATAATAATTATTAGGCGTCTTCAAAGTTAGCAAAATTAGTATTGATTGGTCAATATTCATTAAATGTTATTTGATTAATCAAATCTCTGTATATCGTGAAGGTTTTATGTATGTGATTGTTCTGAAATAAGGTGTGTCATAGTGCTTAGTTATTTTAGTCCAGTACGAAATTATCTTGCATTAATAATTGAGTGTGCTTATGATAATGACCTTGATCTTCTGGCCTAAGAGACTTCTATGGACACAACTAGTCCTGACCACAAAACTGAGATAATAGTTTGACCCATAATCTATTTGTTCTACTGACAGGTGTGACCATTTACTCGTCACGTATAAGGTTCGGTTATACACACAACCTTACTGTTATGCTGTTGTTGTTTTCTATATCACCTCCATCCTTCCGAATCGATATTTAATTTAAATATGTGTCTATTCAGTATAGCGAGATACAAAAAGGCACATACAATATGTATGACAAATATATTGTATCTGAACAGGAAGGCAAACATAGAGTTCGAGTCCATGTTGGGGTTATTCCGGATATTAGAAACTACTTTAAGTCAAAAAGTATACTGATCATGTGAAGCAGATTTCTAGGCATGATTATGCATATCATATGAGTTGGTTAAATATGTTGAACTCTAGAAACATTATAAAACTTAAAAACTGAAGACGGCATGCTGCAAAGATTGACTTGCAGATGTAAACTGTAACCAAGGATACACATGTACCGCGTCTTCAAATTTTTTTTTTCTTCAATCCAATATTTGTCAAACAGTATAGTTGTAGCAGTAAAATTCTGGACCTCGTAAAGAGAATGCCGATTTCTTCAAAAGAGAAGTCGTTAGTTGTTGAAATATTTGGGAGAGGTCGTAAGTTGTTGCAGTATTTGGGAGAGGTTGTTAGTTGTTGCAGCATTTGAGAGAGGTCGTTAGCTGTATCAGTAATAAAGAGGGATCGCTAATTATTGCAATATATGTGAGGGGTTGTTATTTGTTGTAACATTTAAAAGAGATGGTGTTGCGGTAATTGGAAAAGCTCGTTAAATGTTGCATTTTTGGGAGAGGTCGTTAGTTGTTGCATTTTGGGGGAGAGGTCGTTAGTTGTTGCATTTTTGGAGAGAGGTTGTAGGTTGTTGCAGTATTTGGGAGAAGTCATTAAATGATGCAAAGTGTTTGGGAGAGGTCGATAGTTGATGCAGTATTTGGGAGAGGTCGATAGTTGTTGCAATACTTTGGAGAGGTCGTAAGTTGTTGCAAATATTTTGGAGAGGTCGTTAGTTGTTGCAATATTTTGGAGAGGTCGTTAGTTGTGTCAATATTTTGGAGAGGTCGTAAGTTGTTGCAGTATTTTGGAGAGGTCGTAAGTTGTGGCAATATTAGGAGAGGTCGTTAGTTGTTGCAATATTTTGGAGAGGTCGTAAGTTGTGGCAATATTTTGGAGAGGTCGTAAGTTGTGGCAATATTTTGGAGAGGTCGTTAGTTGTTGCAATATTAGGAGAGGTAATTAGTTGTTGCAATATTTTGAAGAGGTCGTTAGTTACTGCAATATTTTGGAGAGGTCGTTAGTTGCTGCAGTATTAAGGAGAGGGCGTTAGATGATGCAGTATTTTGGAGAGGTCGTTAGTTGTTTCAGTATTTTGGAGCGTTCGTTAGTTGATGCAGTATTTGGGAGAGGGCGTTAATTGATGAAGTGTTTTGGAGAGGTCGTTAGTTGTTGCAATATTTGGGAGCGTTCGTTAGTTGTTGCAGTATTTGGGAGAGGGCATTAGTTGTTGCATTATTTAGGAGAGGTTGCTAGGTATTGTAATATTTGGGAGTGTTCGCTAATTATTACAATAGTTTGGCTATCTTATCAACGAGCTAAAACACAGTATCGATTCAGATAGATGTAAACGTTGAAAAATAGATGACCAAAATGCTCAAGCAAAAAGTTACGCCAAGTGGTACGGTGTTTCGCTAGGTGTGATGTAAAAATTCCGTTTTTTTGGCCTAAAATGGTTTTGCTGAGCGTTCCAAGACCATGAAACAACCCTTTTGTGCTACCGCTAAATTTGTGTATGTTTGTATGTGTCCTGCCTTTTGTTATGCGTGACTCTACTTTAGAAGATCATAACATATATTGTGGTCATGAATGAATAAACCGGACAGTCAGAACCAGAAAAAAGCACCTCCATATATTAGGTCCCAATAAAACCGTACAGCAACAAAACATTCTGAAAGCGTCTGTTTTATTTACATAAACACCTTAAAAGCACTTCAAAGACATGAAATATGTATGAGATATTTATTAAGAAAGTTATACATTGTATTTTGTTATCCATAAATATTTTGCATCAACATCAAACTGGTTGGGATGGTTCAGTATGCTTAATAGTACAGCGAACTCCCTTGATGCATGCTACCTCTTTTTATGGTTAACTATAATTCTACTCCAAGCCTCACCCCAGTTCGTTCTTAATGCATTATGTTTTGCAAACAGAAACATTGAAGTGTCCATATCGTGGTCAATATGTTCTTGCTGCATGAGATTATAACTGTGAGTGTTCACCATATCCGTATGGGTAATGTTTGCCTTTAATGGTAAAAACCCAGTTACATAAACGTCGTCTAGCCAAAGATATGATACCAATTTTGTTGCGTCTAACAATTTGGACGCAGTTTCAGAAGATATAATGTAAGCAAAACCCTCACAGTGTGGAGGAAATTTGTCATACGGGTAGTCATTCTTTGTTACAAAGAATTCATCAGCTGGATTTCTAGACGGTCCATGGTCGTAGAAAGTTGAACAATACAGAAAGTCTTGTGTTTGGTTCTGTTCACGTGCGAGAAGGAATTCAATTAAATGGAATGGATCCACCAACGTTTTGTCGTTTGTGAAAAGAGTATACTGCGCGTATTTACAGTTTTGTTTCAACCAAGACAACCCCATAATGCTTTTGTATGTCTGATTCTTAACACTGTCGACAAAGTCACCTTGAATAATGTCGCCATATTGGGCACTTTCTTTAAATAGTTCTTCATTCAAGTCGTTGGTGGCATATCTATCCTTTCCAACAATAAAACGTGATAATATGTTCCTTCCTTTGTGGTTCTTAACCGATCCCCAGGTGTTTCTTATTTCCTTCCTTTCTACGAAGTGTTGCGGTGCGGTTTTGACCAAAACTAGAGTAAATACAGAGTCAGAACAGGGTTCCGTATCAAGGAGATAAGTGAACGTGTGGTGGTTAATAAGTGGGTTATGAACTTCTGCCGGATCGACCATAAGAACTTTGTCCATATATTCCTCCATGATATCGGTAGAGGTAGTTGGTGCGCTGTTAAAGGCAGCAAAGAACTGGCACAAAACAAGGGCAACTATTGTTGCCATCTTCTGAAAAGAAAATGAATTAACTAAATACATACACAATTTAAGGATGGTAAAGGCTTGAAGACAGTTCGCATGTTGTTGCAGTTAACTAGGACGTCTTCATGGATAAGTTGCAGTTTTACATGCATGACTTTCTCGTATGACACACTCACACACTCACGCACACGCAAACACACACGCACACACATATTTATATGTTTATAGTTTCAGTTTCAGTTTCAGAGCGATATCTCTTATCAAAATTCATGTTTAATGTATTATCATATTTCAGACAAAAACAAACAAACAAACTTACATATCCTTCCCCTTGGTAGTTGTTTGAAGTGGTGAACAAGATCTGTGCAGTCGATAAGGTAGCTGAACATATAGGTTTGGTGAGTGTGAGAGCTGTCTTATATATGTTGGAAGCGCCTAAAAGGGCATTAAAGATTTATATGTTTACAAATTCACAACGTCCCTGAAAAGACACATGATAAAGCATTCCGTGTAATAGCTGTGCAAATGCGCCATCAGTTGTGATTTTAATTAACGGAGGGAGCTATCAAATGTTGTTTGAAAAAGTGTTTATGGGATAGCATTGCATGCGAACTCGAAATAATTGCATTTAATTGCATTCTTGATTTGGCTTCAAGATATCTTTCTATACATCTAATTTATTTGTGAACCCTTTTATCCCAAACAAATAAAAGTTATTTTGTACTTTTTTAGACGTTAACACGTGCTGGATAGGCCAATACGGCTAAATGATGAAAAGAACATTATTCTGTTGGCGCGTATTTATTGTTAGTTTTCACCGTCACGATAATAACAAACTTCATTCTCTTGGATGCCATCATATATTGCCGTCACCGTAACAACGTACATCATTCTCTTGTATGCCATCATTAATCACCGTAGCAACATACTCCGTTCGCTTGTATGCCATCATTTATCCCCGTCACCGTAACAACGTAATCCGTTCTCTTGGATGCCATCATTTTTATTCTCCGTCACCGTAACAACATACTCCGTTCTCTTGTATGCCATCATTTTTAATCTCCGTCAACGTAACAACGTACTCCGTTCTCTTGGATGCCATCATTTTTAATCTCCGTCAGCGTAACAACGTTCTTCGTTCTCTTGGATTCCATCATTTTAATCACCTTCACCGTAAAACGTACTCCATTCTCTTTGATGCCATCAATAATTCCCGTCACGGTAACAACGTACTTCGTTCTCTTGGGTGCCATCAACTATCTCCGTCACGGTAACAACGTACTTCGTTCTCTTGGATGCCATCATTTATTACCGTCACCATAACAACGTACTTCGTTCTCTTGGATGCCATCATTAATCCCGTCACGGTTACACGTACTTCGTTCTCTTGGATGCCATCATTTATCCCCGTCACCGTAACAACGTACTCCGTTCTCTTGAATGTCATCATTTATCCCCGTCACCGTTACAACGTACTTCGTTCTCTTGAATGCCATCATTTTTATTCTCCGTCACCGTAACAACGTACTCCGTTCTCTTGGATGCCATCATTAATCACTGTCACCGTAACAACGTACTCCGTTCTCTTGAATGCCATCATTTTTATTCTCCGTCACCGTAACAACGTACTCCGATCTCTTGGATGCCATCATTTATCCCCGTCACCGTAACAACGTTCTTCGTTCTCTTGGATGCCATCATTTATTACCGTCACCGTAACAACGTTCTTCGTTCTCTTGGATGCCATCATTTATTACCGTCACCATAACAACATACTTCGTTCTCTTGGATGCCATCATTTATTACCGTCACCATAACAACATACTTCGTTCTCTTGGATGCCATCATTTATTACCGTCACGGTAACAGCATGCTCCGTTCTCTTGGAGCACTGGAATGGTGCTGGTCTTTAGCACTAGACATATATGTATTTTGTTATATTTGATTTGCATTGTAACATGTATTATGGGCTAGACGGCCTTTTATTGAATAAACTTTCGTTCGACTGATGCCAGTGACTGTAATACTGGACCGATGCCTGACTGTAATACTGGACCGATGCCGGACTGTAATACTGGAACGATGCTGAACTGTAATACTGGACCAATGCTTGACTGTAATACTCGACCGATGCTGGACTGTAATACTAGACCAATGCCGGACTGTAATGCTGGACCGATGACTGGACCGATGCCGGACTGTAATGCTGGACCGATGACTGGACCGATGCCGGACTGTAATACTGGAACGATGCTGGACTGTAATACTGGACCAATGCTGGACTGTAATACTGGACCGATGCTGGACTGTAATACTGGACCGATGACTGGACCGATGCTGGACTGTAATACTGGACCGATGCCTGACTGTAATACTGGACCGATGCTGGACTGTCATACTGGACCGATGCCGGACTGTAATACTGGACCGATGACTGGACCGATGCCGGACTGTAATACTGGAACGATGCTGAACTGTAATACTGGACCAATGCTTGACTGTAATACTCGACCGATGCTGGACTGTAATACTAGACCAATGCTGGATTGTAATACTGGACCGATGACTGGACCGATGCTGGACTGTAATACTGGACCGATGCTGGACTGTAATACTGGACCGATGCTGGACTGTAATACTGGACCGATGACTGGACCGATGCTGGACTGTAATACTGGACCGATGCCTGACTGTAATACTGGACCGATGCTGGACTGTCATACTGGACCGATGCCGGACTGTAATACTGGACCGATGACTGGACCGATGCCGGACTGTAATACTGGAACGATGCTGAACTGTAATACTGGACCAATGCTTGACTGTAATACTCGACCGATGCTGGACTGTAATACTAGAGCAATGCCGGACTGTAATGCTGGACCGATGACTGGACCGATGCTGGACTGTAATACTGGACCGATGCTGGACTGTAATACTAGACCAATGCTGGACTGTAATACTGGACCGATGCTGGACTGTAATACTGGACCAATGACTGGACCGATGATGGACTGTAATACTGGACCGATGCTGGACTGTTATACTGGACCGATGACTGGACCGATGCTGGACTGTAATACTGGACCGATGCCTGACTGTAATACTGGACCGATGCTGGACTGTCATACTGGACCGATGCCGGACTGTAATACTGGACCGATGACTGGACCGATGCCGGACTGTAATACTGGAACGATGCTGAACTGTAATACTGGACCAATGCTTGACTGTAATACTCGACCGATGCTGGACTGTAATACTAGACCAATGCCGGACTGTAATGCTGGACCGATGACTGGACCGATGCTGGACTGTAATACTGGACCGATGCTGGACTGTAATACTAGACCAATGCTGGACTGTAATACTGGACCGATGCTGGACTGTAATACTGGACCGATGACTGGACCGATGCCGGACTGTAATACTGGACCGATGCTGAACTGTAATACTGGACCAATGCTTGACTGTAATACTCGACCGATGCTGGACTGTAATACTAGACCAATGCTGGATTGTAATACCGATGACTGGACCGATGCTGGACTGTAATACTGGACCGATGCTGGACTGTAATACTAGACCAATGCTGGACTGTAATACTGGACCGATGCTGGACTGTAATACTGGACCAATGACTGGACCGATGATGGACTGTAATACTGGAACGATGCTGGACTGTATTACTGGACCAATGCTGGACTGAAATACTGGACCGATGTTGGACTGTAATACTAGACCAATGCTGGACTGTAACACTGGACCGATGCTGGACTGTAATACTGGACCGATGCTGGACTGTAATACTGGACCGATGCTGGACTGTAATACTGGACCATTGCTGGACTGTAATACTGGATCGATACTGGACTGTAATACTGGACCGATGCTGGACTGTAATACTGGAACGATGCTGGACTGTAATACTGGACCAATGCTGGACTGTAATACTGGATCGATGCTGGACTGTAATACTGGACCGATGCCAGGCTGTTATACTGGACGATGCCGGACTGTAATACTGGACCGATGCTGGACTGTAGCACTGGATCCCTTCAACAAATGTTGTCTTTAAAGTCAATGATTTTGAAAAACGTTTATAACGCTATTCAACAAAATACTGTATCTTGGTTGATTGAGATTATCATGTGATGCAACCCATCTGCTGAGTAAGAGTCTCTGTTGGTGAGTGGATAAAGCATAGCTTTCTAAGGAGGTTCTTGGCCTTACCGGCGTTGGTTCGGTCCCCACTACAACCAGGGTTATTTTATACTGTTTTTCCAATTGTATTTTTTTTTGCTGCATTTTCGGTATCATAGATTAAAAATCATAATTCACTAGTAAGTTCTTTCAGGTGAATTGCCGGGATAATTATGTTTAGCGCCAAACATGAGCGAGTTTACATGGGCATTACAACACATTAAGTTATTGTCACTTCTAACTTAAGTTTCATGCGAATATCTTCAAAGATTTTTGGGTAACCTATAAGGTTAGAGATTCGCCTAGCCTTTTCAGACCATCAAAGGGATTTCCTGAGCCAGCGTTGTGTATATTGGTTTTTGTAACATGTCAACCAAGTTTCATGTGAACAGCTTGAACTGATTATTTTGTATTGGCCGAGATTAATGTTCGAATGTTAAAAAAAGGTTGAATGATCTTGGATTTTGGATTCAATTAACTTGATATCATGCTGATTACTAAGTCAAAAGTTATAGAATGCTTATACGACCAGCATGTGCAAAATTGGTATGGATATATGGAAAAAGGACGATTTAGGAATATACCTAGATATGATAAAATGTGTCAATTGTAATCTGAATATGATTGAAAATGAACACCTTTTAATTCGTGTATGCCCATTTTAAACTGATATTAAAAATATGTGTGTACTTTTATAATATCGCCACTGGTTAGTTCAGCAAAAATGTAGTTTGTGAAGTGCTCTGAGAATACATCTTTGATTCGAAAACATGCGAAGTATGCTTATTTCGACACTGAAAATGTAAAAAAATGCTACATCTTGATAGATGCAAGTTAATCTTATGTAATTATGTACATCTTTTTATGTAATCAAACAAATCATTACCACATTGTAATATTTACTGTGAATTTATATTATATGTTTTTTTGTTTGTTTTTTTGTTTGTTTGTTTGTTTTTTGTTTTTTTTTTTTTTTGGGGGGGGGGTCGGGGGGGGGGGGCGCTATGGACACGTTTATGGTTTATGCCTAATAAATGCCCGGTTCTGTTCAGTTTCATCACGATTCTGCCGACGTCGACCTTTTTTCTTCGCACAAAAGACAACCAAAGAAAAGCAGTTTATGTACATGTACTGATGAAAAATTATTTATTTATCACTTGTTTAATTAATGAAAACAAAAATAGACTCTACGTACAACATGTGGTTCATTATCTTCCTGCGATTAATTTTGCATGCTTAACATCCATTGATGATAATGTATGTAGTTAGGGCTGCCACGATATACCGGTATACCGGTATATCGCGGTACGAAGCCAAAAAAAATCGTACCGCGGTACAACATTAGCGTACCGGTTTTTTTCCATTAAAATTCAATTTTCAAAACTTATCGGTCTTTTCATAATTTGGATGTCTCCGGATCGCCGTTCACCGTACCGATCAATTTGTTACCGATCAATTTTGTGTTTTCGTACAGTTTATAGTGTTGTTTTTAAACGTAACAGTTAATAATTGTGTTTCATTATAGTTACGTTATGATAAACAATAAGCACAGCGGGAGATATAGTTACCGCCCAGAGATCTTGCCTAGCTTCAGATCTTGTAGACATGTTACTCTGTTGTAAGAACAACTGTCAGAAATGTGACTAAGTAACGAAGGACTTGAGACAGTCTAATTACTATGTGTGGTCTTAGTGTTAATTGTTTACATATTTCTAATTAAAGAGTGAAATGATATAGAAGTTTTGAACTCCGTGATGGTTTTATTGTTGTGTTTGGTTCATTTGTTTTTAGTTAGATATGTTCTAGTCAGCATATGATATCATATCTATAAATTGTTTAAGCAGTTTGCTGTTTTGAATAAAAATGTTCCAATTCGAAACAATATTATTAATACATAAAAATATCGCGGTACGTATCGCGATACGCTGCTCTTGTATCGCGATACGGTATTGGCGTATCGTGGCAACCCTATATGTAGTATACGCTGAATTGAATTAAAACACTTTAAATAACCTTTCCAAAAGATATACTTTTCAATAGCTAACAGAAGCATTACTACACAATACAATATGCCTCCAATTTGAATTAATTAACATCAGTCAATATTACTTGTAATTTAAGTTAACCAATTTTTGTAAAACTGTGACACGATAATACAATTATCAAATTACTTCGATAGTGTTAACTAGTATTTTTTTCTCTTTAAATTGACCTAGTTTTCTATACTAGTCTTTATAACAAAGCATTTTTGTTGACCTTTTTTTGGCTAATGAATACCTTCTATGAGCCGTTATGCAGCAAGTCTTTAACTTGTTCCAATATCAGTTTGCAAAATATATCTTGACCATGGTCTTAAGTAAATAAGTCATAATAATACACCACTAACTTCGGATGTATCTGCTTCCTGACTGGTTCCTTACTCCAAAACGTTGGAAACCTAAGTAATGTTGGGTGGTTTAAAATAAGGTAATAAAACATAAATCTTTTTCACGAAACAATAGGCCAAAACTATTGAAAATGTTACTGACAGGGATATTACTGGGATATCACTTAACTAAAGACTCTCCTATCACTTACGTCAAACTGGCAATTCCAATGAAACCTTATATGGACAATATTACTGCATTGGTTTATTACTGAGAGACGTTTATGGAAATGATTAATATTATTTTTGTACAGAAAGTACAGGAGGGCAATGTAAATCTGAATAAATAGTATTAAATGGTGTGACTATGGTTTAAGTATGTTAAGAATGACAAAGCAATCCTGCTACTCAAACATAAAATATTCACATATATATTTGTATTTGAAATCAGGTAATAATAATTACATCTATAATTATATAATAAGTAATTGTAAATTATTTCAAGGCACATCTGTAACTTCCACCTATTTATTAGACATATCATACAAACTGGCTCTGTATATACATATCACCATAGCTAGCATACCATTATAATAATACCTTTATTATTCTTAACTTTAATATCTATTATAAATAAATTAGTAATTTAGAATAAACAATATTTATAACGAATTGTTTTGAGGAACCCTAAACTAGCTAGTCTTGTTTATAACAGACTGTACTTATAAGGGATTTAAACCGGAATTATCAATACAATGGGATCCCATGGGTTGTCCATGCTCAGGAGGTTTGGGGAGAGGAGGTTTGCAGTTTTCTTATATTATCAATTCAATGCAAGTTTGGTTTATACTAATTTATTTTAGCTCGATTGAGACGAAAGCTGATAGCTTATAAGATCACTCCCGAGTCCGTTTCCTGGGCAGAAACCAGTACGGTGTCCTTTTTGAGAGGCCATGAGAAAGTACCCCTAGTGGGGATCGAACCCACAACCTCTTGGATGAGAGGCGGACACCTGTACCACTAGACCACTCTCACCCCTAGACCACTCTCACCCCTCAATGCAATAAACAATGGAAGTTTAACACAAAATCTTTTTGATTTTACTCCATGAATTGTTCAAATTCAGCATGATTACATTCCAAACTTTTGAACAGATGTTTTTTATTTTCTCCATGAACAGTAGAGCATAGTTTTGTTCGTTCCCCTCACGCTTGTGGGAATCCTGGAAAAACCCATACAGTAAAGATTGAATTCCGGATTAAAGCCATTCCCTCCAAACAATTACATTTATACTCCTATTTAATTGATTTGGCACATAGTTGACATAAAAAGCTACATACAAATTAATACATTTAAAAAAAAAAAAAATTTTTTTCATTGCATTAAAAAGTAATGTCACAGAAAGCCTATTAATAAATATTTGATAATAGAAAATGACACTGGTTTGACGTAAAAAGTGCTTACATAAATAAAATTATACATGCACACAAATTTAACAGTTATAAAATCAATTTGAAACATTCATTACACTCCTAAGCTAAGTGGAGATCAGTGGAATGAGCCACACCAATTTCATTTTTTGAACATTGGAAGCACTGATTAAAATAAAGATGAAAACAGTGCCAGTAAGTGAAAAAAGGAGTTATATAATATATTCAAGCTTTATTCTCCTTTTCACATATAGTTCTAAGCAAATATAAAGAATATTGGCAGGCAATTTATAGTTTTAGTGTCTTCCCAAAATCAACAAATGTCATTTGAATCAACATTGCATTACAAAAAAGCATTTTTGAGCATTAATATGTGTCAAAACATGATGATCATTTTGATTGACAGTTTTTACTTGAGAATTATGGTGAAAAATATGTCCATGATAAACAAATGTTACCCCCATTTGTTATGGCCTTATTAACATTTGATAGCACACATGTTTATTTACATCACGCCTCCAACCTAAATGATGCATTGCCATTGGTCTAGAACTGGTCCCGTGGTGACCCCATATTTTTTTATATTGGGTCACCAAATCTATATCGTACCAAAATGGCGTCTATATATTCCGATTCTGAAGAATATTCCGATGAATAAATGAAACATTTAAACATGTCAATACCTTGTTGATGTGATACGTTACGGGGTTAGTAGGTGACCCGATATGGGATATACGAGGTGCTGGAAACCATATTCTGATTCAGGCTTCGCTCTTACCCGATATTGTTTCCTTTGCCCAATATATCCCATATCATGTAACCTACAAACCATGTGTCTTATAACATTCATCTTGTAAAAAGGACATAAAATAACTCACAAATGGCAACTATCAAAGTGGATAATACTTGAATATAAAAATGTGCTTTATTTCCTATGTTGTAAAACACTCAAATATATCATAAAAAAAGTATCACTGATTTTCTTTCTCTATTTTTTCTTCTGTAAACAATCAGCATCATAATAAAAAATAAAGGATTGATGGCTGTTTTCATTATTTCATTAATAGTCACTCAAACATTAATTCAAAGACCATTCAATGACTAGTTTAAATACACAATAAAAATACAAATAAATGAGTACAAAAAAAAGGTAGGAAAACTCTTTGAGCACATTATTGTTTACTTCAAGTATTAATCCTAACACACTATCACTCACACTGTTATACTAGGGCAACCGCCATTCAATCTTCCTAGCACACATTACATAGAAATCGTTCCATTTTAACAAAGCACTGCAATGCTGTTAACATGACATAATGGGAACTATTGCATATAGAGCCATCTCCTTCCTCAGTCATGTTTGATGTGAGGTCCCCTGTGGTGTTTGTGCCCTGGGAGCCCCGTGGAACGCAGGTTGGTCAGGCACCACACGAGGCCGAGGAGACACACTGCACACACGACCACGATATACTCCATGTGGTTTTGATATGGGGTGCCGCAGATTGTGTACCAGTGGGAGCCTGGGGCTGGTTTCTCATCCACACAATGGAAGTCAAACACGGCCTCATCATAGTTCTCCAAACACAGGTACTTCTTCTTGGATAGAATCTGCAGATGGAATAAATCTTGTAGGTTCATATCTAACACATTTAAAAGAAGAGGGGGTGAAGAAATTTGATAAAAAGGTCACCCTAGGAACATTTCTGCTAAATTATTTTAAAATCAGGATTCTGAGGAGAAGGTTTTCAAAGTTTTACATAGACTAGAACATGTAGACATATGGTGAGAAGTAGCCCGCACCTTGGCGGCCAAGTTTTTTTAAGAATCAATATGGTTTGAAGGAATTTGATACAGAGCCACTTTTGGGCATTTTTGAGAAATTACTTGAAATCGGTTCAGAGGTTTCTGAGAAGATGATTTTCCTTTCGGTTGCCATGGATTCAAATTTCATTTAATTGTTTACAACAAAATGTTATTCTATTTCGCTAAAATGAGCTGTCTCTATCATTTTCACGAAAAATCCAAGTAAGCATCAGCTTAATAGTATATTTGATATTGAATTCAATGTGGTTACATGCAAAACCTTAACTAGAATTTCAAAGTCCAATAATAAAGGGCCATAATTTGCATTATATGCAAGAAAGAGTTATCTTACTTGGCTTATTAAGTAGGTTTGATAGTTGGAAACACATGTCTAAAGTTTCAATGCAATACACAATGTTTTTGCTGAGATATTGACTTAAATTTGGTAAAATGCAAAACCTTAACCTGAAATTTTAAGTCAAATAATATAGGGCCATTATTTGCATCATATGCAAATATAATAGAGTTAACTAATTTGTTGATTCAAGTAAATTGGATTGTTAAATACTGTTGTATAAAGTCTAAATGCAATACATCAAGTAGTTGCTGAGATATTAATCTATGTGTGCTCAAAAAACCTTAATATTAGAATTTCTAAGCCAAATAATAAAGGCCCATAATTTACATTATATTCAAAATCTTGTTATCTAACTTCATTGATGTAAATGTAGGAAACAAACATCTTAAGTTTCAATGCAATACATGAGGTATTTGCTGAGATAAAGACTTCAAGATGATTACATCCAAAACATCAAAAAAGGTGTGAGGCAGTCGCTAGGGCATGTAGTATAGCTCTCTTTATCCTTTGAATAGTTAGGCTAAAAACCAAGAATTGAAATCCCTACCGCTCCAAATGGAGTCTGCACAGCATTCGTCTCATTACATGGCCCCACAGGTTCATGTAGGCCGGTAACCACATTGTTTTCCGGCTTTGATGTGAACACCAGGTAGAGGAAGAAGGTGTAATGTAGAATCACCTCAGTCATTATCTCATCCAAGAACCATCCTGAAATAAAGATTATAAAGTGTAGATACATTTCAATTGTTCTAGCTAGTTTTTAAAAATGACAGGGTGCTTACCAAATAAGTGCACATTGTATAGGGTCCAATAGAACAAACAAAACTATTTAATTATCTTAAGTTTTTATTTTATTTTATGAAGGCAGAAGGGTGCACATGCTTGTCTTCATGCTTGTTATGTAAATCATAACTGACTGACTGACAGTAAATACCTAGATATCAATCTAGAGAGGGATTTGGAAAGAAATATCCACAAATAACAAACTGTTTTATTATAAGCTTAAGGGATGTATTTAGATTATAGATTAAACTAATTTTGAAAGCCTCATTATCACGAAAATACTGGAGACAAATCTCCATCTCAACCCATTTTACCACATGAAAGCATAGTATGATTTAAAATCTTGCATGGGAGAAGTTCTGTACTGTAGAAAACCTCTCCTATAATTCTTAATGAAATGTCCCATTGTTTTCCACCTACTTCTCTTGAATGTCTCTGCCCTGTGACCATTCCTGTCTCCCATCCACACAATCAGGCCGAACACAACGACGAGCAGCATGACGCACACCTCCGTGTGTATACCGTACGTGTCATGCAGGGGATGGTAGATAAACACAAACTGTATAACACCCAGAGGGAACCCAAACATGGCTGCCAACAACATGCAAAGTGTCTCCCGACATACACTGGAAATACAAAGGAAATAAACTAACATTTATGATAAAAATATCAACAATTCTCAACCAAATGTTTAAACATCAAAATGATATTGAAAAAATAATCTGTAATGACATGAACATTTGAACAGTTTCAACTTTCAAGAGTAAGAAAAATTTCTTTTCTTGAAACTTTTAAAAGAAAATTTATTTTAAATTCACAGTTCAACTGAATAAAAATGCTTTCATTTTCACAATTCAAATATCAAAATGAATGTTTTTATGAATGAAATTAAGAAGTTTATTAAGTACTTAATCATCAGTGCGGTTTTCTCATTGCACGAAGAGTCAAACTAAAAACAAATATCTTTTAATAATATTTTCAAACAATAGAACCTACAGCACTCCACAAATGCCTTACCCAGCATACTGATAGGTCTCCTTGTCCGGGGCAAAGATTTTGTGACTGAGATGGAACACAGCAGTGAAGCCACAAGCGAAGGTAGCATGGAAGTAGTAGCTGGTCCACGGCACCCAGTAGTGACGATCATAGATGTTAGGGTCAGTGTCATGCCAAGTCCAGAACAGGTTTTTGATGCCGAGGATGTCATACGGCAAGTCCAGCATCACCACGGTCAAGCCAACTGTGTTATATAAAACAATTAATTGTTATGTACTTCAAACTAACAAGTATTTCAATATTTATATGGATTATCCATGTTCGTTTCATCTATTCAAAAATGCTTTAATAACCAATTTAATAACAAGTACACAAAACAAGAGGGCCAGGACGGCCTTAAATTGCTCACCTGAAAGAAAGTTTTAAACATTTAATTTTTATAAGAATGACTGAATTTATTGGTTAATGGCAATACAATAAGAAGTTTAACATAATCAAGTAATTTCAAAAGTTGAGGTGTTTAAGGACATCCAAGCACAACTTTGATATTTGTTTTCAAAACTGAACACATGATCTAAATTTCACTGCTGTAGTTTCAAAAATACGAAAGTAGGCTTAAAGTTCACAGTATAGCTCATCTGAGGACTACATTGACATTTATTTGCAAATTGTGCAAATGGTCCAAATTTTAGTGTTGAAGCTACAAAAAAGAGTAAGTCAAAAGGTCACAATGAAGGTAATCAAAGGACAACACTGATATTTGTTTTAAAAATCTATAGGAAACTTGTGTACGGTACTCCAGGTCATTGCCAGTTTTGAACCCAGGGGCAATATTCAATCAAACTTCAGGATCAGGTTCAGGATCACCCTATCATGCTACATACAAAATATCAAAGGTCTTGGCCTAGCAATCTCAGAAAAGAATTTTTTCCAACATTTTCCTATTTAAGTGTGTAAGAAACTGAGGTGGGGCCAGTTTTTACCCTAGAGGCATCATTTGAACAAACTTGAAGAGAACATAACATTCTGCATGAATTTCATTTCTTTGAACAATTTTGAAAGGGCAGCATCCAAGGAACATCCCAGTGAAGTTTCATCTAAATTGGTTATCTGGTTTAGGACGAGATATCATTAGAAGCAATTGTTGCCTGACGCCTGACAGTGGGCAATGCGAAAAACCACACTAAGTCACTTTGTTTCTAAATACACATTTTACTTAACAATCAATTCCATTAGATTGAACTCGCAATAGTTAATAGTTATTAGTTAATGCGGCAAAACACTAATTTAACAAGTTAAAATCTCAATGAAACTAACTGTTACCTCTTGAAATTCCTACAATAGCATGTTTTCCCTACACAACAGACAAGGGGAATGCTAATATTCTACACAATATAAACAATAACAGTCGGAAAAAAGAATTGGATGACCCAATATAATTATTATGGGTTTATTTAAAACATTTGAAAGATAGTCACCTGCTGGTGGCAGGGCCCACCACTTCATGCCTGAATGGGCAACTACCACACTAGCTGTGTAAATGAATACTGCATCTGAAAGACAAAATATCATAATCAAGTTCCAAGAGTGTTATAAGTAACGAGCCTCTGAAAACTTTGAATTAATTTGTTTTAAACCTGTCAGCAGAAGAATATACATTTATATTGTATAGGTCTTTATGTAAAAGCAAATTGTACATGAGGTTCATTCTTTTGACTCAACAATAAATTAATCTGATTCATTTTGTTACTGGGAAAATATATTAACACATTAAAGCATACGCATGTACATGAAGAAAATACCTTTCACTTCGGTACTAGATTTTGTTGTAAATACTTACAAATGCAGACAATGTAGAGAGGTAGGCGCTTTCCGAGGAAAGTGAAGATTCCCTGAGCGTGCCAGAAGCTGTCAATGTCCGGCATCCAGTAACTTACCATCTCAACAAACAGGCCATGCAGTATCACCCCGACCCAAAGATACTTGAACCTACCACCCACACGCTGGGCTGCCAAAAATATAATACAAACATATGTAAATAGTTAGAAAATGAGTTTTCAAGGCTTTGCCACAGGTGAAATGTTTACTTTTGGTGTTCACAAGGTAATATACATGTATATTTTCAGTCTTACACTGAAACAAACATTTTTTTCTTTCATGCTTATAATTTTACAAAAACATAATTTCATTGCTTTTTAATACGAAAACCACGCAAAACTTCAACCCAATGATGTCATACCAGAAACAAAATTAAATTATGTCATTGCATTTTCTTTTGGCATTGTGTTTATGTTGTGCACCAGCCAATTGTAACCACGCCCCCACCCCACCCACCCCCTCGGTCTGGGGATATGCAGGGACTTTGACTTGCGGTCCAGCCAATCCCATATTAAATGGACAAACTGCTGGTAAAATACCCCCCAAATGCCCCGTGGACATCCTCATTCCCTGCTCCCCACCCCTATCCTGGGGGGCCGTGGTTACAAATGATTGGTGCATTACCATTTTTACAATGAAATGGTTCAAGTCTGAGGACAAAGTGAAATTATATTTAGATTGACTTGCTGTTCCAAATGGCAATTTAATCCAAATATAATCCAATGTTACATTTCAATAAAGCACCAGAAGCAAAATGTAGGTCATATGGTGAAAATTACATGGGAAATAAACACAACAGTCAACATATTCTCATCGCATTTTTATATTGCACTTAACCTTGAGCAATAATAATGGTACCATTCATTGTACTGTATTTTACAAGAAAATATGCTAAAAATATCTCCACATTTTTGTAGCATACCATGTAGGAATGTCAGAAATGTGCAAGCAAAGCAGCAAAGCTCCATTGTCAAGAAATCGGGGTGATGTTTCTTAATGTCAGATGGACTCCTGTATGCCACAAACCACTCCCAAAACTGAAAAAAAAAACACAAAGTATAAACACAATTCTATACTTTTTTAAATTTATCATGACAATTCTTTATTTGAAATCATACAAGTGTATCCCCACATAAATATAATCTGTCTGAATGTACATTTAGGTTTAAAAGCTGGTAGTAAATATCAGACAAAATCAGATCAATTTCTGGTGTCATAGTTTTATTACACCCTCATAATCATAGAATTAACTTTAAACTTTTATACTCATACTTATATTTGTACAAAATATACTGAATTTTTCTCCTCATTTAAGCCCCTGTCACACTCCCTATCGCGCTTATGGGACGCATCTAAAGGCGCTTACAATGAGTTTTATTTTTTTACTGCGCTCTTGCAACAATTTTATGGAGCAGCCTTGGCGATTATTGTGCTCCTTATGCTCTTCTACTGGGTCAATCGGCATTCGCATGGCGACGAACCAACCAAATAGTGAATAACCAAATAGTGAATAGAGTATATGGCAACAAACCAACCAAATAGTGAATAAAGTATATAAATACAAATAAGCATTCATTTCACCATTACTGATGTGCAACAGCAAGTTAGGCTACTGCTTGCCTACATGTAGGTCCAGCATATCCCGGATGATGCAGACGCTTTGGATCTCAATCAGAGATGACGACAGAGGTGGGTTCAAAGGCATAGAATTCTTGGGTTTGACCATGGCTAGACAAAGGCAGATGGTTGCAGCATGGTCTCAAATTGTTCAAGAACAAATGGAAGAATCAAGAACTGATGGAATTCAGTAGAAACGCCAAGGTCGCCGAGAACGCCAAGACATTGCTATATTTATGAAAAATATCATTTTTTCCAGCTACCTCACGGCGCTCTAGGAAATTTAACGCTGTGCAATCGAGTGACAATGCAGCTAGGTGTGACAGGGGCTTTATATGCTATCTTTGAATACTGCCGAACCCCTCTTTCGAGTATTACTGGCAGGTGCGCGTCGGACTGTTAGTAAAGTGAAAGAAAGAAATAAAAGATAACATTGTGAGACATGGAATAGAAAAACAAAATCCAGTCATGGTTAAAACATGTTAGTCGTGAGAACATTTTTAAAAAGTAAAATATGATAGTACGTAAAACTAATATTGTAAGCTTGACACTGCCTGTTTGAACCTATCAAGTTCTGTTGCTGGCAGAGTTGCTACATTGACGGGCAGGCTATTCCAAAGAACTATGCTATGGGGGTAAAAGGACCACTTGTGATAATCGGATTGGACTTGGATTTGCTGAAAGCTATGGGGATGAACGTGCCGGCTAAGTCTGACAGGCTTCTGGATATAGGGTGGAAGGTTAATGGCCACGATGTTGTGTAAGATTTTGAAGAACATGATGAGCCGCATGTCATTTCTGCGATATTCGAGTGACCGCCAGCCAAGGCTGTTTTGCATCTCAGTAACACTTGCAAGAGGGGAATAGTTGTATTTAACCCAGCGGATGGCTCTTCGCTGGACCATTTCGATTTTATTTTTATTTGACTGTGTGTAGGGGCTCCAGACTGTTGATGCATATTCAACTTGCGGGCGAACTAGGGTTTTGTAAGCCATAGCTTTCACAGATTCATTTCTTGTGGTAATGTTACGCTTAAGAAAGCCCAAGGTCTTATTGGCTGTTGCTGTTATTCTTGTAATGTGGGAGTTGTATGAAATATCTGATGAAAGGTCTAAGCCGAGATATTTTGCACAGGGGACAGATTGGAGTGTTTGACCATGGAGTATGTAATTGTGCTTAATGACTTTTTTGTTTTTGGTGATGTGGAGTACTTGACATTTAGAGGGGTTGAACTCCATGTCCCAATCTCTCTCCCATTGTTCCATACATGCCAGATCTTCCTGAAGCATTTGAGAGTCAGACAGTGAATTTATTGTAAGATAAACTGCCGTATCATCGGCAAAAAGTCGTATTTGGGATTGTACTGTAAGGGGAAGTGTATTTATATAGATCAGGAAGCAGAGGGGCCCAAGGACAGAGCCTTGGGGCACACCTGAAGTGACTGGTACTGCTCTAGATTGATCGCCCTCTAGGACAACTGTTTGGTTTCTACCAATAAGAAAAGATCTAGTCCAATTAAGAATCTGGGATGAAACACCATGTTCCTGAAGTGTATATAGAAGTTTAAGATGGTTAACTTTATCGAAAGCTTTCGAAAAGTCTAGCAATATCAGATCTGTCTGTTTCCCTTTTGCCAGATTATTAACAAGAAAGTCTGTCAATTGAAGAAGCTGCGTTTCACAAGAACGCCGTTCTCGGAACCCATGCTGGAGGTCGTAAAGAATTTTGTTTTCTGTAAAGTGAGAAGATAGGGCAGACGCAACTATATGTTCGAGAGTTTTGCATAAGATACAGGTCAAAGAAATTGGGCGGTAATTTGCTGGGTCAGTGATGTCTCCTTTCTTAAAAAGAGGGCAAACAAATGCAGAAGTCCAATCAGATGGGATTTTTCCAGAAGACAAGGACTTTTGGAATAAGACTGACACAACATCAGCAATTTCATGGCTTAGTTCTTTTAAGACAACAGGTTTAAGGAGGTCAGGGCCAGAGGCCTTCCCAGTGTTAAGGTTTTTGAGAAGTTTTAGAACCCCATTTTTGTCAACAACTATGTCCTTCATGGGGGTGTACTTACAAAACTGCAGGGGGTTTAGGCGACGGAGGTTTTGAAGACATAACTGTTTTAGAGACAATGGGGAAGCTGGAGAGAAAACAGATTGGAACTGTTTGTTGAGGATGTTAGCCTTGTCAGTGTTGTCTGTTTTCAAAGTGCAGTTGTACTATCCATAAGTGGGGAAGATACTTGTGAGTCTTGCTTGGAGTTCTTTATTAGATTGTACAGCTTTTTAGTAGAGAATTTGCTCTGAACTCCAGGTTCCAATTTTTCACAGTTTGAGATATCCAATATATTTTCAAGGTATCGGTCATATGACTGCTTAATTTGAATCTTTATAGTACATTTCAATTTCTTAAACTGTTTCCATATTTGGTGGTTTGTTTTATTTTGTTTGACTTTTTGATATAGTTTGTCCCGTTTACGCAATAGCTTTCTAATGGATTTATTAATCCAGGGAAGTGATCTTTTAGGTCGTATATGCTTGATAGGGATATAGGTTGCTATCCCTGTAGATATTGCACTTTTGAACCTCTGCCAAAGCTCCTCAACAGATATTTGTTCATGATTATGAAGGATGTCAACTTTAACTGTAGAGAAATATTTCCTGAATTCAGGCCAGTTAGCTTTGCTGTAAACGCTACATACTCTAGGTTTTTGTTTAAGAGAAGTCGGACGTGCACTAATGCTAGCAGAAACAATATCATGATCTGAGATTCCAGATATAATGTTTACTGATTGTACTAAGGTCGGATTGGAGAGTAGTAAGAGATCTAGGATATTTCCTTCTCGTGTGTACTCATTAACCATTTGTGTTAGATTAAAGTCACTTAAAATGTCAAGGAACTTGTCATATACAGCATGGTTGTAACCTGCTTGTAAAATTGGGTTATTTTCTGTGTCCCAAGATAGTTTTGGCAAGTTGAAGTCTCCAAGTATGATCTTCTGACCTTTAAGTTTTTGAGCAAGCAATAAGGATTTTTCCAATTCATAAATACTATCAATATCAAGTTCATGTGGCTTGTAGAAGCTAGATATATAAATTGGTTTGCTACCTGTGATTTCAAGTTTGATCCAGAGGATTTCACAGTTTGTATTCAGATTTGGTTGAACTGATGGGATTAAGTTGTTTTTTACAAGGATAAAGACCCCACCTCCCTTGCCTGATTTTCTATCCCGTCTGAATACTGTATACCCAAGACTTTCAGGAAAAATTTCAGAGGAATAATGGTCAGCAGTAAGCCATGACTCAGTACCGGCCACAATATCTGGGTTTTGGTCTGAAAGAAGGTTATGGAATTCATGTTTCTTCTTAACAATTGACTGGCAATTTACCAATAGAAATTTTAGTTTAGAAGCAAATCTTTTGATGTGTGGGTTTTGAGTTTCTGATTTTTGATTTAGAGGCGTATTTTCATGAGACAGGGCTGAAAAGCTGTTTGTCGAAGAGATTGATAAGATACTGGATGTGATAGAGTGGTTTGAATTATCGCACACTGTGCATGTCCAAGCAAAAGAAGCATCAGTGTGGATTAAGTCCTGGTACCATGAGTGTTCTAGGTTTTGGCACTGGATGTGAAACCATAGTCCACACTTGTCACATTCTACAGCTGGGTCAGAGTCCAGAACCTCTGCACCACAGGTACCACAGGGGAAATCAGGGCCAGGGTTCGATTCAATATCGCTGGCAAGAGAAAGGAGCAGAATTGTGAGGTATAGCAAAGATTTGTCCTTATGTGGTTTAATAGGTTGCATGTAGAATTTAAATCTAGTTTTTAGGCCAACAACTACCATGCCACTTGCAAATGAATTATCTGGGTTATAGCGGTCTTTGACTGAATATATTCTCGGAAGCAATTTGACAGCAGATACATCTTTTACTTGTGAGAACTGCGACAACTGCAAAGAGTAAACAACTCACCAGAATGCCGGTTTTCATCTTTGTTTACGTTTTGATTTTACACACCGGAAGCTGTCAGAGGTCAAGGCCGTTTCGAGGGGGATAATGACAACTATGTAAAATACCTGAAAACTGCAGGAAACTGCACAGCAAGCAAAACTATGAGTGAAACTAGAAATAATATTTATATATAAACTCAAATCCACTGAAAATCCGCTATAGATATAGCCAAAAATAATGTTTTAACACGATTTGCAGAGAGAGGTAGAAGAAAGGTGTTAGTAGTCTGACGCATGCGCACACACCTTCCTGTAAACAAATTTACATGCAACACAGCATACATTGAATGATAGACACATGTACCACATATGTATATAGTATACATGTAGCAAAAGAATGTCAACAGTCAGTCCACTGTTGCAATCAATGGCAACTTTAAATAATGGTCTTAATTTATTTTATCTTTATTTTTAATGTTAAGAAGGATGAATTATTCCAACATCATTTTCAAAGCATTTCTAAGTGAATTTAAACGACAATACTGTTGTCCGAAAAGGGATTCATCCGAAAATCGTCAAATTTTATAAACATTGATTTTAGCATACATCCCTCCGAACATCAAATTGACAATGATAAAACCTGACAGATTAGAGTATACACTAACGCAATAAACTCACAGTTTGCTCGACATCGCCTTCTGCCATGGTTAATTACAGAGAATCGTTGGTGAAGTAATCTTTGTCCACACGACAGGGTCACAGCCTTGACCCTTACCCTTTAACCTCCAGGCCGCACGTACGAATTTAAAACCAAAGTAATTTAGTATTAAACAACCAAAGATATTTTATATCAATCATGAAAATATACAATATCAGTTAAATACTGATAGAAAAAATGTATATTCAGAAGAATACATTCTGGACTACACATTGTTTATGTATTCGATAAAGCGCCTCATACACATTGTTTACAATTTGCAATGGCGGACAGCGCGAGCGAGTTGGAGAGCGATACGAGCTCTTTAGACGGGGGAACTATTGCTAAAACCTCGGCCCAGTCTCAGACAGAGCAGCTGAAGAAGCGTGTTGAATCACTGCAGCAAGAAAATCGAGTGTTAAAAGTTGAGTTGGAAACGTACAAACTAAAATGCAAGCAACTCGCGGAGGAAAAACAGGAGCTGAAAAAAATGAGTGTGAACATTGTAAGAGTCTGTTATTTGATTTTGGTATACCAAATGAAAATAAAGTATAAATACTTTTAAAGTTAAATTAATTGTCTACATTTTCAACAGACTGTCATGTCGAATGATTGGTGTTTAGATGTGATCGTTGTCACTTGTGTGTCACACATGTTCATGCATCCTTTTGTGAGTCATATCTATATTTAACTGATAACAATACTTGAGTATGTACATATCACAACTTCAGTCATTGTCACATGTTTGTCACAATATGAACTACCTCTACAAGGTGCAACCAATCGGAGTAGTAGCAAGCCTGAATAGTTGAAGCCAATTAAAATCAGCACATTTTTTTTTTGTAAGAGCAGGGCTTGACGCTTATTCTAATACTTGGTTGTCCTTCGGGCAACCACCTAGCCATTTTCACTTGCCCGTCCTTCGGGCAACCACCTAGCCATTTTCACTTGCCCGAATGGATTTTTTACTTGCCCAATTTTTGGGGGCTCATTTTGTTGTTATACTTCACATCAAAACCCATTTCCAGATTCAACCTGCACATCAGGGCTTGCTGTATTTGAAATAAATGTTGTCATGAAATTTGTAACTAATAGCACATACATTCAAATTATTAAGGATGAAATAAAATTGAATTATAAGAACGAACAGTCAACCTCTTATTATCTTAGCCTTGTAATCTTACATTTATTTAGAAGTAAATTACAATTTATCGCAATGTAAAGTGAAATCGTAAAGTTCCAAAACCGAGCATCCGAAAATTGGAGCAATCCGAAAAATAGCCAAAATGACCATTCTCGCTGTGTCTGAGTCCAGGAAAATTGTTCCCCCAAGACTCGACCCAGCGGCGTTTTGGTTTATTTTCATAGCTGGTCTTTTTCTCGGATGACTTAGCCTTTTTTCGTTTGAAACATTAAAAAAACTTGACAGTGTCGACTGTCAAAACACCATTTGTGTACATTGTGAGGGCATTAACTGGAATGCTAGCTATATGGATTTGGTGCAGCTCACGCGATTGGCCAACGGATCTACTCGAGCTCTATCGGAAAATATTCGGCAGTCTTCGCCATCGTAGTTTCGAATGAAAATGTCAGAGGAGCTCCGTTTGACCCGATTTTTCGAGTCAACAACCAATGAGTGCATTAGTTTCGGTTTGATAAATACTCTCAAAGAAGGAGAGTACGGACTACTATTTTTTACCCGAAAAGTCGCCACTATGACAAGTTTTTTTTTGTTACTGCCCGATCGGGCAGGTAGATTCTAAAAACTACTGCCCGTCTGCAAAAATTACTTGCCCCGGGCAATCGGGCAGTGGTTAATGTCGAGCCCTGAAGAGCACTCATTGTTTTACCCTGACCACTTCAAAGTGTGGCTCCAAATTCTTTACCACTTACATACATGTATTAACATTCTTGCATTGCCATTATGACAAATCAAAGTCTAGTTTCCCATTAATATTCCAGTAATTGTACACATATATATGAACTGTATAAGTATATATTTTTTTTATTTTATTAACCCTTTAGCACATATATACTAGTATGGCCGACATTGCCCATTAGCTGATTTACAAACATATGGCCAAAGGGTCAATTTAATATTTCAATTTTGCATCTTTCTTTTTGTAAACAATATCCCGGAAGTTTATAAAGGTAAAGCTCTGCATTAAAGATATTGAATTTCCATGACAAATATTGTCTCACAAAATTACGGAAGTATTTATTTATACTGCCAATCACAGGTGTGATATCCAATTATGACGTAAGACCACGAGCCGTGAATTGAAAATCCCCGAGAATTCCCCAAATTTATTGATGCATAAATCATCAAATATATTACGTCAGATCACTTAAGCATTTAAATAAATAAAGATTATAATTATTTAAAGATTAAAGTTTGAATTAAAACAATAGAAATGATGTGTAGCTGAGAAAATAATGAATAAACTTGCTGTGAAGCTGATACATGTCCAGCATGGTTCCAGCCGTAAAATAGTTCAGGTTAACCTTTGTCGTCTGTCAAATTTGCAAGTGTCTGGATGATCATGATCACTATTCATACAGAAAAAATAACGGTCTCAGATTTCTTTTTGACAACATTTTATGAGGAGGGTCATAAAGTAAAACAGACACCATGGACTTGATCAATCTGCTGGATGACACAGGATATTCCTGCCATATCTCTATGTATTATACACTAGAACATCAATTATTGGCTTTTTTATCCAGATGGGTCTTTTTTATGGCAGGGGTAATAAAATTTAGATCGATCCAAGCGTCTTTTAAACCCTTGATTGCATGAAATTATGACATTTTAAAGTAATGGTACATGTCCATCTTCGAAATGCATTTATAGATGAAACAAAATAATTTAATATTTCATCATTGACACCATTTATTAGATAATTTAATTATCTGTAAAAAATAAGTTCACATAAAAAAATTTGGCCGCAATTATTGCAAGTAATATTGATTTAAAGATCATGGTACTGTTAATTTCTCTCCTTTTCAATACCCCTAAAAAGGGCCTATACAGATAGGACTGCTTATCAGTACATCTATGATGGCTATTGACTGGGAGGTGTAATCTGGCCACTTGCCTATGTGCTAAAGGGTTAAAGAATATGACGATATTTTATTGAATGAATTCTTCTTTTTAGGCCTTATGATTTTTTTAGCATGAGGGCTATGTACATGTATTTAACACAAAGTATATCTGAGTATATCAACTTTAGTAATGTTTATTATGTAGCGGCAATACTAGTGTTTGTTATACATTATTTGTTAAATTAATTCATACTAAAACAATGAAATTTTTTTTTTTTAATTCCTGATCAACAAATTAAATATTGCGCACATGCACTTACATGTAGCTGTAATTATTAGAATTGATATTGTATGAAAGGAATACATAACTATCAAGTTTAACTACACAATGCACCAGTGGGATGACCTTTCAAAATCTAGTATAACTTTGTGGCAAGTGTTTGTGTTGCTACCAATTCTTTTGTGATCTTACTTGGTCTACATGTTTTGATAAATAAAATATATTTCTTATGCTGGGCTAAAATTTAAATGGGTCAATCATTATTTATTTATTGATTACAAGAGAAATTTTACTGACACAAAGTTGAACAAAATAGTTAATATTATTGAAGATAAGAATACTATTTTGTTGAGTATGCTAATGTTCCATGTTGAGAGAATGCAAAATGATAAAAAAAAATCACTAAAAGTCTGAAAAACCATTTTGTAAGTCGCATTTTAACACTAAGATATACACTTCAAACTTGGGTCAACTTCCTGTTGGTACGTCGCAATTTCTTTGGTACTGCATTTTTTTTTTTTAAATAATCTAAAATCTTTATGTGGTTATCCTGTTTTTGCTTTGGTTTTGTAAATATTGGACATACAGAAGTTTCTTAAGAAATTGATCTGCAGAAAGTAAGGACATCAATAGAGTTTTGTCTCAGGTCTTCCATTACATTTTGTTCAATTATTATTTCAGCAAGCTCGTGCAGAGCAAGAAGAGGAATTTATCAGCAACACATTGCTGAAGAAAATACAACTACTCAAAAAAGAAAAGGAATCTCTAGCCATGAACTATGAACAGGAAGAAGAATTTCTTACAAATGACCTTTCCAGGAAACTTCTTCAGGTATCAATCTATTAGACAATAAATGTTTTTGTACATTTAATTTTACCCTGTCAACTGATATGTCATAGGTAGGTAGTACATGTAATTATTTTTTTTCTAGTCTGAATATTGTAATGTTCAATGAATATTGAAAGAGCTGGTCTTAATCAGGTTTAGCATCTGTTACCATGTGGCTTGTGCACTATCAAAAGCACCTTATACTGATAAAAAATTTTGCAAATGAAATTATTGTAGTGTTTGAAGGTTCTGGTGCATTAAACGATTGTTGCTTTTGATTCACCCCTAAAATATTCGAATTAAGTGCAACATCTATAGCCTGTTAATCTACTGCACGCATCAAAGAAAGCGGGGTGCGGGGTGATACAGGAATCCAGTGGATTTCACGTGAAATCCACTCAAAACGTGAAATCCACTCAGAACTCAGTTATTTTAATTAATATTTTTTTTTTGTATACATATTAGAAAGTGCCTCATGAAGGGTTTATATTTCAAATTTTATTGAAATTGGTCAAAAAATAAAGAAGTTAGAGCAATTTTTCATTTTTTTCCAAAAATAGATCGGAAATCGAAGTGAAATCCAGATTCCGATAAGTGAAATCCACTCATTACTCATTATTTTAATAAATAATTTTCTGTTTTTGTATATTTATTAGAAAGTGCCTCATAAAGGGTTTATATTTCAAATTTTATTAAAATTGGTCAAAAAATGAAGAAGTTAGAGCAATTTTTCGAAAATAGATCGGAAATCGAGGTGAAATCCAGTTTTCGAGAAGTGAAATCCACTCACAACTCATTAATTTTAATAAATAATTTTCTGTTTTTGTATATTTATTAGAAAGTGCATCATAAAGGGTTTATATTTCAAATTTTATTGAAATTGGTCAAAAAATGAAGAAGTTAGAGCAATTTTTCGAAAATAGATCGGAAATCGATGTGAAATCCAGTTTTCGAGAAGTGAAATCCACCCTCAACTCAGTTTTATTAATTAGAATTTTTTATGTTTTGTATACATTTTGGAAAGTGCCTAATGAAGGGTTTATATTTCAAATTTTATTGAAATATATCAAGAAATGAAGAAGTAAGAGCAATTTTTCGGAAATCGAAGTGAAATCCACATTTTGGCAAGTGAAATCCACTTTTTCAGACGTGAAATCCACTAACAACTCATTTATTTTTAATTTTAAATATATTTATCAAACTTCTTCATTTTTGGACCAATTCCATTTAAATTTTAAATATAAACCGATGATAATGCCTTTTCAATATTTGTTCAACAAAAAAATTGTTAAAAATAAATTAGTTATGAGTGGATTTCACGTCTGAAAAAGTGGATTTCACTTGTCAAAATGTGGATTTCACTTCGATTTCCGATCTTTTTTCAAAATAGGTCTACAACTTTCTTATTTTTGGATCAATTTGGATAAAATTTGAAATATAAACCCATTATGAAGCCCTTTCAATTATTTGTTCTACAGAAAAATTAATTTGTTAAAAATAAATGAGTTGTGGGTGGATTTCACGTCTGAAAAAGTGGATTTCACTTGCCAAAATGTGGATTTCACTTCGATTTCCGAAAAATTGCTCTTTCTTCTTCATTTCTTGATATATTTCAATAAAATTTGAAATATAAACCCTTCATTAGGCACTTTCCAAAATGTATACAAAACATAAAAAATTCTAATTAATAAAACTGAGTTGAGGGTGGATTTCACTTCTCGAAAACTGGATTTCACATCGATTTCCGATCTATTTTCGAAAAATTGCTCTAACTTCTTCATTTTTTGACCAATTTCAATAAAATTTGAAATAAAAACCCTTTATGATGCACTTTCTAATAAATATGCAAAAACAGAAAATTATTTATTAAAATTAATGAGTTGTGAGTGGATTTCACTTCTCGAAAACTGGATTTCACCTCGATTTCCGATCTATTTTCGAAAAATTGCTCTAACTTCTTCATTTTTTGACCAATTTTAATAAAATTTGAAATATAAACCCTTTATGAGGCACTTTCTAATAAATATACAAAAACAGAAAATTATTTATTAAAATAATGAGTAATGAGTGGATTTCACTTATCGGAATCTGGATTTCACTTTGATTTCCGATCTATTTTTGGAAAAAAATGAAAAATTGCTCTAACTTCTTTATTTTTTGACCAATTTCAATAAAATTTGAAATATAAACCCTTCATGAGGCACTTTCTAATATGTATACAAAAATAAATAAATTATTAATTAAAATAACTGAGTTCTGAGTGGATTTCACGTTTTGAGTGGATTTCACGTGAAATCCACTGGATTCCTGTATCACCCCGCACCGAAGAAAGCGTAGTGCCACCATTAGCAATTGGGCCATCCTTAAAAAAATGAATGTTTGCTGTAACGCGACCGACTCACGAAATTACCGCGACTCAACTTTTTTTTAGGCCCTCCAGGACGATTTTTTTTTTCGCATCTCCGAGCGTACGGAAAATAATCTTTCCGCTCATTATATTTTCTTTCCGCTCATTATTTTCCTTCGGCTCATTTATATTACGTCATGCGGTTGACTTTTGTTTTTATCGACAAAATGGCCGACGAAGGCGAGCGTGTAACCTTTGCGGTTACAGTTATCGAGAAAAAGGGGCCTGAAACCATATTCCATGCTCGAAACTCCATTAGAAAATTCAGCACAAACGAGTCCTGGTTTGATGTCTTTTCCGCTTAAACTGAAAATGACCCTGAAATAGATGAACATTTTGAGAAAATTGCGTCCGTGCAGGTGTCCTCGAATCTGGAAAATCCTACACAATTCAGTCCAGATACTTACGATAAAATAAGTGTCTTATATGACTTTGACAAGACTCTGAAGTATGTCACGATCACAATTAAAACTACACCACAACAGGAAGAACAGTGTTCAGCTTCTGCACCAGCACTTCAAGCCAATGCATTTGATATCTTGATGAGGACTGATCCTATCTTAAAAAAACCTTCAAAAATTCCAACGGATAAACCCAGGTTCAATGGTATGTTTTATACTTGATTCCAGACAAAAAAAGTTAGTCTTTAATATTGGTTTTATATTGAATTACATACATAAAGAGCTTGGCTAGTACCATCTGTATTGATTCGGCAGATTCAGGCTAGGGAATTTTTATCGTTAGATATGCGCCTCGATATACCCTGATTCGATAGGTATATTCATTTATTAAGGCGGGGATCACTCCCGGCAGTCATTTATTATTCGCCTGGCATTTTTAATTGTTTCAGAATACAAAGTACAAGACAGAATCTAATTATGTAGAAAAAATCAATTTGCAGACAACTCGGGCATTTTAATAGATAGGATATTCTGACATGAATAAAAAAGTATCCAGAACTGTGTTGTCTTTCAAATGAGGATGATGGAATGAGACATGTCTGATGATAGTCATCACACTGTACTACATGATAATGGATTAATGGATGAGGTCTGTCCAAAATGAAGTGTCAAGCAATCTGAAATGATAAGAAACTTATTTACTGAGTAATTTAAGGCACACAATGGGAAAAAAAATAATCCCTACCTACCTACTCACTGTAAAAATGATGGGTAGCGTTACAGCAAACATACAATTTTTTAAGGATGGCCTTGAGCATATTCTTTAAAGTTTCAATGTGGAACTTATTCATAGGTCAAGGAATGGGCTCATACACCTGATATCCATATAATTATGATCAGTTTGCATTGGTTTCACATCAAATTATCAGCCTTCAATTACTGTCTTTGAAGTGCCAAAACTTACTGTTCCAATTACTTTAGTCAGCAGTAGAAATAGATATTGTCTTTGTTTCAAATGGGCATTATGAGCATGCTTTTATAGGCTGAGTGATGAGTTCGCTTTGCTAAGTTTATTTGCAAAATCAGTAGTAACAATTTTCAAAACATGAAACATTTTATATCGCTGCTTGCATGAACATGACTGTACGTGTCACCTGTATAACAGCTGCGTCATGAGAAGGTAGAGTTGGAGCAGACTTTGGAGAAGGAACAAGAGTACCAGGTGAACAAACTCATGAGGAAGATAGAAAAGCTGGAGAGAGACACCGTAACCAAACAGGCAACACTTGAACAGGTAGGGCTTGCTGGGTAGCAGAAGTGTTTTGCAGTCAGTAGGGCTAACCATTTCTTGACCTACAACTTGTCATTTTGTAAATCTAGATAAATTGCGCATTCACATTTGAAGAGGAGAAATTTGTTTAACTAGAACAGAAGTAATCTTCTATGTTTTTCCATTTTCATGTATCTTATAGACTTCTATGCTTTCATTTACAGACTGTTAAATGAATATGAACATTAAAAAAAGTAATCATAACATCATTGTTATGTGACTGACTTTCAATGAGAAAATTACTCCCTTTTGTCCAAAATTGGTGAGAGAATTTTAATTTCAGTGAGATTTTTAATAAGTTATGAATGAAAAAAACACTGACTGGACTGACATTTTGTGAGGTTTTCAGAACACTACTGATATTGTAGAGGCTTATTAAATGCAGATTGAAACCCGCATAAACAGTCCTAATCCTTGTCGCAAAAAAACACTTGATGAGCAATATCAATAATCACCAGCATTCCATAGTCGCAACACTTAAATATTATGAACATTGATAAAGGCCATAGGCAACTAGGCTGCTGAAACTTGATAAAAACAACAAGCAAAAAGGCACAAAATACACAAACTGCAAGCAAGCAGAAATCTCACATTAATGTTTTTTTAATGTGATTAAGACGATTTTTATGCGAGAAATCATGAAAATCACTGAGTTTTTTATAAGTTATATTTAATTTATGTATTTCCAGTTACGTCGTGAGAAGATTGAGCTTGAGAATGCCCTTGAACAGGAGCAGGAATCACTCGTCAACCGCCTGTGGAAACGTATGGACAAACTGGAGGCTGAGAAAAGGTTGGGGCTCTTCTTAATATCAGTTACAGATGCTGTTAACATTTGGCAAAAAGAAAGATGTTCTTTTCAAAGAATTGTGATATTTCCATAGCCTTAGATTATTTAGATTGATGGTAAGATTTCAAATGCATGTCCTTAGGTATTATTAAAAATGGAAAGTAATTACATCAATATTGATGGTACATGTAGTTGATGGTTTTGATGGATGTGAATTTCTTCGTTAAGTCTGTTTTTTTGGTTCTTACTAAAGTCTGTCTTCTCTAGGTTGCTACAGGAGAAGCTGGAGCAGCCTGTGACCGAGCCCCCGTCTCCACGAGACATCAATAATGGGGACACCGCAGAGAATCTTTCCTCCCACATTGAAGGACTCCGTGGGGAGGTGGCCCGCCTCCGCAGGATGTTGCAATCAGCACAACATGAGCGTATGTTATTATATGATCTTAGTACAAGTATGGTTTTGAATTTGAAACCAGTATAATGTACACACTGAGCAAGGTTTGATGCAGTTTTAGATTCAGGACTTAAGTCTGGTTGTTTACGTTTTCTTGTATTTGGGCTTGACAGTGATGTCATTGTTGAAGATTTGTTATGCATGTGTGTTAAGTCTGTTTGATCCAGGCATTTACGGTTAGTATATCATTTTATGTTAGACCTCCCAATTACCATTATCACCTATGGCTCCTTTAGTGTTTCAAGCCAATCATACATGTTTATTTCTGCTTTAATTTTAATTCAAGATTTTGGCTAGCACTTCAAATATCTAAGTCCCAATCTAGAGTATTGTAATTATTGATTGCAACTTTAGTATGATTGTCAACCTGTACCACTGTTTCCAGATGAGGAGAAAATGGCCCACTATGCCCAGGAAGAGCGGCACATCCGGGAAGAGAACCTACGTCTACAGCGTAAACTACAGATGGAGATGGAGAGAAGGGAGAGTCTGTGTAGACACCTGTCAGAGAGTGAGTCCTCACTTGAAATGGATGATGAAAGGTAAATGTTGTTGGGTGGATGTTTTAATGTTTTAAGTTGATGAAATTTGTATGTCACTTGGATTTTTTTGCTCTTACCCTTCACAAATAACATTTCTAAACACTGAACATCTAATGTCTCATTAGTAAATAATGGTGGTATGATATACCTGTACTCTTACATCCCGTTAAGTTTTACAACATGAACTTTTATTGAATTGACTGTATTTTGGACAACATGTGTATGGTAAAGTTGTATGATGTCCTTATATTAGCAGTGCAACATCATTTTCCAAAGCTTTTACCAAATTGCCTGATTTTAGGAAAGAGGTTCGATTGCAGCTAATGGCTTCATCTTTTATTCTACACTTATATAAGTATTTTGTGAAATGTAAATTTGTGAAAGTAGCCTTTTACTAAAAAAACATGGGATGGTGTAAATTGATTCTGAAATATTTTGATTTGTTACAAGTGAATTTGCTTCGATGGATAGTTTATATAGATCAATACTCATTATTTTGTGAGAGAAAACTGCCAGAGCATGGATTCTACTTTTTAAATACTCAAAAATTACTAGTTGTCTGGTTAGGACAGTGCTTAGCGCACTTGATAAGTTTTGGGGGTATATGGCCCCTTTTCAACTGTTAATTTGACAAAAATATGGTCATTGGACAATAATTTTGGTGTACATGTTCACCACCATATAGTACAGCATAAGATTGACTTTGGTTACAAACCACTAACTTTTTATTGAGTTATGGTTGATTTTCAATTAAGAAAATGTGTTGTACGAACAATTACTGATAGTAGGGTTGATGACTATAAATGATTTTTGGTACACATGTTCAACGCCATTAAAAACAGGTCAAGTTTATCTTAGGCTACAAACCAATGATTTTTAAAAAAGTTCTGACCTTTTTTCAACTCAGATTTTCCCCACATATGCAGTGTCCGAACAATAACCGGTCATCAGAGTTGAAGCATTTAAATATTTTTGTACATGTGTTTAACACCATGTAATTCAGGTCAAGTTTCACAATTTCTTACTGAGTTATGTCCCCTTTTAAAACCCTTAACAAGTTGTCAGGACAATAACTTATGACAGGGTCAATAGATTTAAAGAATTTTTGGTACACATGTTAACACCATAAAGTTCAGGACAAATTTTACTTTGATTACAAACTAACATTCTTGAGAAGTTATGCTCCTTATGGTCAAAATCATCATCTTAATCTCAGTCATTGTTGTCATTGTTGTTGTCATCATCTTCATCATGTAAACTTGATTTTCTCGTACAGGCACTTCAACGAGATGACAAAGCAGCATGACATGAGCGTGGTAGCGCATCTTCGTCTGGCTACGGCGGCCCCAGTTCGGGAAGCAGCCATATGCGGCCCCGCACTGTCTCCAGCCCCATACCATACATCTCACCTAACTCGTCACGACCACTGTCTCCAGGTACATGTTTATTCATTTTTTTCCAGAACTATGTAATACAATGAAGGCATGGATTACTTAATAGTTATGAGTAATATAACACCAGCTGCAAGAGATGTAAAATATTTTTTAAGCAAGTCATAAATCTGAGAGATATACTTTTATTGTCAAACCCACATTTGCGAGCCAGAAATAGTTGTCACAACAATGAATTTGCCCAAGGTTAATCTTGACCAAGCATAATAGGATTTTCAAAAAACTTACCATGAAGGTTCACCATGATGAGGAGGGGTGTCATGCATAAGACCCAGGTCGCACCTGAAAGGTTAAGGTTACACATAGTGGTCAAAGATTGACCTCAAAAGTCAGGGTTGGAGGTCAAAGGCTGAAATGATCTTCTTTGATGCAATTGCATGGAAGAGTATTATGTCTCTGTCAATGGCTCTTTCAAAGGGCTCGACCTGTCACCATTTGGTGTCTAGTTTTCACATTTATTTGGTAGTCTTTTTTATGTCTCTGTATCAGAAATGAAATGACGGTCTCATTAATAAGAACATAAATTAACATCTTTATTACAAATCTTGTGTTTGTTTCACAGCATCTGGGATGCCGGCAATATTCAATCCACCAAGTCCGATGCGTCGTAACACAGGAGAGTCAAGCTGTAGCAATAGCCGGTCTGCATTCCACCCACCAGGATATGGCACTTCACCGCCTGTACACGGACATGTACCCATGCAGCACAGCTCTGGGCCACAGGTTTGTAGTCAAGCTTCATGTCAAACAGTTTCTGCATTATTGTATGATATCAATCATTAATTGATAAAAGCTATTTTTATACCCCAGTTCACAAAGTGAAGTGGGGCTATAGGAATCATTATAGGAATATTTAGGAATCAATGGACGTTGTTATATCCATCCGTCCCATTTTTGTTTGTCCATTTCTGTCTTGTCCATATCTTTCTCTTTCCTGTTCGGATTTTAAAATCATTTGGCAGAATTGACCACCATAGCATGAGGATGTGACGCACACAAGATCCATGTCCATACCATCAAGGTCAAGGTCACAGCAACCTTTTGAACATAGTATGTTTTGCCCTTCTGATAATAGTTTGTGACTGGTCCATATTAGGTTGGATTTTAAAATTATTTGGCAGAAGTTTCTTTAATGAAGGTGCTTCTAGTTTATTCATGGTTTGATTTTGAAATGATATGGCAGGAGTCAATTATAGGATATGAATAGTGTGACTGTCTATCTAATCTGTGTCTCAGTATTGATTAGTATTTATGCCTTCGGTGTCCTATATATTGTCCAATCAATAATTTAAGAAGCCTTTGTCCAATCATCACCAAATTTGGTCAGATGTATGTGTATGGGCATTATATCTTTGACAAGTTATGTAACCAGCCAAAAAGCTCAAGTCACACATGGTACTGTTGACAAAACACATTTGTGTAGCAAGGTCCATAACTCTGACTTTTAAAATTATTTATTACGACCTGATTTTTTAATAAAAAATAAAGAGATAAACATTGGCATTTCATTAAACATTACATCCCTCGGTACTCTTGTGCCAGTCATACTCCATGAAATACATTAGCATTTAAGTTATCAGCAGTGGATTATAATTATGTACATCAGTTAGCTAATTAAAACTTAAAGGTAAACTTAATTAAGCTATCTTTATGTATCATTTGCAGATTGTCTTGTTCATCAAATAATGAATTTTATAGTAATTTTAAGCTTTTATACAAAAACATTTTTAACTTTTTATTTTACAATTGGTAGAATACATCATCTTTGAAAAGAAAAGGTAAAATTAAAGGCATATATAGCATGAAAAGAGTCTTAGTATCTCTGTAATAGTATATATGTATAAAGAGCGAAGTTATCTGTTTTCCACTTTATGTCTTGCTCGTAACTATTTCTTTTTGTCAGCTGCATGGCAGACATATAGGGATTATTTTGTCAAATTGTTGGGTGGCGTCACATTTACGTTTCTGATCAATAACATAGAATGACTTGTTGTGTGATTTTGGTTTGTATATTGACCACGGTCAGTAGATAATGTCTATTGATTTGGGGTCAGTAGGTCATAGTGACCTGTACTTAAATGTGATATGCACTCCCAACAGGTGTCACATCTGATTTATGAAATTCTTGTTCCATCTTTAAAAAATAACTTCCTATTTCTGATTTTTATTATTATGTTATATGATTAATAATAAATTTAATATCAGTATTTTTTTTGATACATTATTGTGAAAGGCTTAACTTTTCATAAGATAGGTAGCTGCATACATGTTTTTTTTTAAATAAAAAGGAATCAAACACTTTAAAATGAAAATCAGTAGTAAAATTTTGAAAAACAAGTTCAAATTACTTCAAGTATTATGAACCATGATGCAAAATTGAATGAAAATATTTTTTCAGAGGCGGTCCTCAGGTGACAAGTTTGTGAGGCCAAGCAGTTACCCTAGCATTGAAAAACAGGACAAAACCTGATTACCTAGATAAGGAAGGAGAATGGAACAGCTATCCATGTGCTATCTCTCCAAGTCAAGTTGGAGTCAACTACAACAGCAAACTTTACATGTAGCATTCTACCATCATTTTCTATCCGTGCTTGATCGTAGTTTGTGAGTCAGCTTTGAAAGTCTTAAAGGCTTCAATGCTGCAAGTGCTCGCTTAAGTTCACTTATTTCTGTTGTACATTTAGTCGTTTGAACCAGAGTTAAATATGAGGTGGTTATTTGTAGAATATATGATGTCCTGCTTACTCTCCCAGGATTTATTACACCTACCATTGTATTGTTTGGTGCTATATGTTTGTGGGGTCCCTTGTCCACAAATTCTTCTTCTTTCTGTTGATGAAGAAACCATGTTCAGATAGAAACCAGTAACTCTATTGAATAGTTAAATTCCACTTTAAAAGCTGTAAGTGGAAATGTCCTAGTATCATATTTTGATGAATTTGCGATATTTTTGTGTAAATTGAACTTAAGCCAATATTTAGATTAAAAACAAGGTTGAGATAACAAATACAGCACCTTTTTACCATTTCTATGTTCCTATGAATTCAAATTTTTGGGAAGTAATGACTGAAATCATGGAATGAAACTGAGCTCTGAGGCCTAATCCAGGTCGTAAATTGAAATGATCTTAGTGTCATATTTTTGTTATTTACTTTTAATTGTGTAGTAAGATTGAGCCTGTAT